>NW_024087670.1:0-1708 GCF_009730915.1 Dioscorea cayenensis subsp. rotundata
CAATGTAAACAAGCAATTCAATTAGTATTAAAAATTGAGATTGATCTCTATTAAGGCTCTTTTAACTTCTAAGTACTCATTAATTAAATTGTTTTAATAAATCCATATTTAATTTATTACAAATAATTTGTGGCATAATCAATAAATTATAACTTATCTTCTTGCATGAGTGATAAAGTTTGGTATGGCACAGTACATATAAGTCGGACAAATGTCATGAATCAGACGACCTAATCGACTAATCAAGCGTTCAGAATCAGACCTAATCAATAACCAATTTGGTTAATATCTTTAATTATTTGTTTAAAATATCTTTAAACATGTAATTACTTATTTAATTACTAATTAATGATATTAACAAAATAAAAACCTAATCATTCATGACATTATTTATATAATATTATATATATATATATATATATATATATATATATATATATATATATATATATGATATTTTGATTTAACTTGAACCAGAGGTTGAGAACCTCCGTTTTGAACCTTTGGTTGAACCATCAGTTCAACCGCCGGTTTCAAGGTTTTCAAATTTTGAAACCAGAACCAAACCTTATATAAAGGTTCCAATTTTGGTTTTAGGACGGTTACGATTTTCTAGTTTTGGTTCCGGTTTTACGATGGAACCACAAATGAAACAAAAGACGATAACAGAAAACAAACAACAGCTAAATGAAACAACAAAGACAACAACTGGAACTACAGGAAATAGTAAAAACCGAGAAAACGACAACAACACCAAAACAAGATCATAGGACACGTAGATAGTGCCAACAAACAAAAAACCAAAAGATCTATGAGAAGACGAAAGGCAACTAATGGATCCATAAGCATATTAAGGAACGCAAACTAGCCGGTGAAGTCCTCATAACCATCAACACGGTTCGCTCTACGTGCAAAGAGGAACATGAGGACTGTATACAATGGCTGATAATTGAAGAAGCCTCCTCTAGTTTCTGTCTTTTGCCAACAAGAGCTACATCGATCCAAGAAAGAAACATGAAGTAAATTTTCAAGAAAATGGAAGACACAGACAGAGAAGCACACTGAAAAATGCAAACATTTCTTCCAAGTCAAATTTGCCAAATGATAGTTCTTGCTAAGAGAGTGCAAGAGAAATGGTGTTAGGGACCCAGGTCCTCAACCTAACCCTCCCGAAGATCAGACCTAGGGGTCGAAACTTTGCCAAAACCTATCACCTGCATGAAGCGATACCAAGTGGAAGTAGCAACGCTATAACTAAAAAACAAGTGATCCACCGTTTCAACCTCGTTGTAACATAGAAAACAAGTAGCTGTAGGAAACATATTACATTTCATGGTGAAGAGATTATCTAAAATAAAGATTTTATTATCCCACATAAACTAAAGGAACGAGTTGATTTTCCAATCCCTTGGTTGATTAGAAACCTATAAAAGGTGAGAATATTATCTTTTAGAAATTTTGAGATAAAATTCTTGAATTATATATATATATATATATATATATATGCAGCAACAACAACAATAATAATATATAGGGATGCATTTTCAATTACAAGTATTGTGA
This sequence comes from Dioscorea cayenensis subsp. rotundata, assembly GCF_009730915.1. NCBI lineage: Eukaryota > Viridiplantae > Streptophyta > Magnoliopsida > Dioscoreales > Dioscoreaceae > Dioscorea > Dioscorea cayenensis. The sequence continues at coordinate 1,564 of NW_024087670.1, forward strand.
GGGCCTACATGCAAATACCTCTTTCATTTCTTTTGAGAAACCATTTTTATAGTGCATAATTTAGAATTCTATACGATGTTGATTTTGGATTATTTTTTTTTTAAATAATAAACAGTAAAAAATATCACAAATTTGGTATTTTCTT
>NW_024087671.1:0-105102 GCF_009730915.1 Dioscorea cayenensis subsp. rotundata
GTGTGTGTGATATTATGAGGATTTGTTTCGTTTTGTGGGAGATCTAATTTTTTTATTGAGTGATATATTTTTTTTAATAATAAACAACAAACGTTTTTTTATATGAATATAAATAATACCGAATAGTACTGAAACCCGGATGTACAGTATATGTACAATATGAGAATAACATAAGAATCCCGGGTGAACAATGTATGAACAGTACGGTGAACAATACTTGTCGAGGGAGAGATTTGAACCCATGACTTTCCCCTTATATTTTTGGTGTTATATCATTGGGCTATCCAATGGTTGACTTAAGAGAGATATTTTACTTTTTATTTTCAATTATTTTTTTATTTCTAGTGAATTATGTGGCTGCCATCCATTATATATATATATTTAAGAAAAATAGATAAATCATTAATTATTGAAAATTAAAGCCAGTACAAAGAAAAAAACAATGCAAGGCAAAAAAATACAAAAATGAAAAGAACAAAGGAATAAAAGCATAACAACACAAGAATAAAAACAAGCCTTTCATAATTAATTTTAGTTCTTTTAGTTTTTTTATTTTACATGTTACTCTTTGGTTTGATATAAAAAATTTGAAATTCACTATACCACAACTTTTTTTAATCATGAGTTTGTTTTACAAATAAAATAAGGGTAAAACTCATAAAGTAATTTAAGTACAGTGTATTTTTTTTTTTTTGTATTAAAAAAGTGTTGGTATAAAAATATTACCAAATTACAAGGAAACTCAAAAAGATAAAACTTTGAGTAAAATAAAAATGACCAGGACAAAACATAATAAAAATCTTGTTGTTAATATATTTTTTGAAAATGCTCTGCATTGTTGATTAAATATCAAATATAAAACAATAATACGAATATTTATATTGTAACTCTGCTTTGTGTTATTCTCATTTGTTAATTAAACATGCCATCTTTTATCTCCTTCCATTTTTAGGCACCACTTATCCATAATTATTGTCATTGTATTATAAATGTTTTTAACAAAAATATTGTTTATCCACTTCGATTAATATATAATGTCATGAAATATTATATATTATGAATCAATGTATTTAATATATTTCTCTCAAGTCTTTTTCCTTGTTTTATTTTAGAGATTTTTTTGGGTCTTTTTCACTCGTCCATTTAGAAAATTTATGAAGTATTAAATATTGTTTTTTTATAATTTATGTTTTTTGTATTTAACATATTTTTACAACTTCTAATAAATTATATTTAACTACATATTTTTTAAAATATATTTTAAATAAGGGTAATTTAAAAAGTTAATATAATTTATATAAATTTTAAATTACCAACTAATTTTAACTAACTTTTTAAACTTTATATGATTTAATTACTATGAACAAATAAAAAAAAATAGAATGAGTAAATTGTAAATTAAATAAAGGAAAGAGTGCCTTCTGTTAAAATGCGAGTAAATTTTTTAGTAGGTCATTAAACTTTTGATCTTTCCACTTTGATCACTAAACTTCAATTTGCATCAATTTAGTCATTCAACTTTAATTTGATTTCATCGGGTAGTAAATCAAAATATATCGGCCCCCAAATAAATGATGTGACTCTTTATGGATAACATGGACACCTTCAATAGATTTAATAATGTGTCCGATTTTCAAACAACCATATAATCAATTAGGGGTTAAAATCCTTAATTTATTGTTCAGTGATATCAAATTAAAATTAAGCGGCTAAATTGATTCAAATTGAAGCTCGGTGATCAAAATGAAAATGAACCAAAGTTTAGATCACATAATAAAAAATTTACCCTTAATTTTTAACTAGTTCCAATTAAGGAAACCAACAATGCATTGAAATGCACATTAAATACCGAACTTTCGGGATGCATTTTAAAAATGGGTGTTAGGATTAATGAATGACGGCCACATGATGTGAATTATCATGTATTCATATAATGGCACCTGCCAACCAAACCCAACGGATAACTAAACGTGTTCTAATGGGACCATCACTTTAATAGTTTGGTCATCAATTTACATATGCATGATAAGCCAGTGAAGCAGCTAGCATGAACTTCAGTGTGTGTTGCAGTATATAAGCCTGTTAAGTCTGATAACAAAGAGAGGTTAATTTTCCATGAAGATGATCAACTTGAAGTTCATATTGGCTCTTGTTCTTCTTGTAGTTTCTTCAAATGCTAGCATGATAAATTCCGGTGAGATGACCGTGAACACGACGGCATTGCTAGTATTCGGAGATTCAACAGTCGATTCCGGCAACAATAACTGGTTGATTACGTCTTCGAAGGCGAATTTTTCGCCTTACGGTCAGAACTTTTTCGGTCATCATCCGTCAGGAAGGTTTTCTAATGGAAGACTAGCCACTGATTTTATAAGTATGATATGTTTTGTTTAGATGTGTATGTTAATTTGAAGTTTGTAAAATTTATATTAATGTGTATTTAATTCTTGGTAGATGTTAAATTATGCATGAGTGGTTAGTGAATTATGTTTGCACACATGCAGTGGAGGCTCTTGGCATCTCTAACAACATTCCAGCTTTCTTGGACCCGAGCCTTACGCCGGAGCAACTCCGGCACGGCGTTAGCTTTGCATCGGCTTCTTCCGGCTACGATGAAATGACCGCAAGTTTTTCGGTATATTAATTATTCTTATTCTTTTCTCATTCTGAAAATGGAGAGAACACATCAACTTCAATATATAGGCTTTAGTAGCATAAACATCATGTATGAATTTTCTAATTAAGTTTGCAATGAAAATTCAACCTTAATTAATGACATGTGACAGTGTTAAAAAGGAAAAAAACAAAAACATGAATTTAAAGTGAATTTTGATTCTGTGAACATATATAATTTATGGATGCAGAATGTGCTGTCATTCTCCCAAACAATTACAGTATCTGATGCACTACAAAATCCATCTTGGAAATCTCATTGGAAAAAAGAAAGCAGAAGAAACAATAAGGAATGCAATCTTTGTAGTAAGTGCAGGCACAAATGACTTCATTGCAAATTACTACCTGGAACTAAACAGATCAACACAGTTCACAGTACCTCAATATGAGAACTACTTAATCAAATCCATGTCCAAATACATCAAGGTCTTCCTTTGATTCTTTCATCATCTTTATATATTCAAATTAAAATACACAGATATGTAAATGAACTACTTCTTTTAAACTGTTGCAGACAATGCATAGGCTCGGCGGGAGCCGGTTCGCGATCGTTGGCACTCCGCCGATGGGCTGCTTGCCGGTTGTGAGAGCACTGATTAGCACTGATGGACAATGCTTCGATAAATATAACAATGTCGCAAAATCTTTCAACTCGAAGATAGTAGCACAAGTGTCTACTCTTGAGAAACTTTTGCAAGTGAGAATGGTATATTTAGATATTTACCATCCTCTGTTTGAAGCTATACATAATCCCATCAAGTTTGGTAAGTTAAATTATATATCTTGATGACCAGTAGCTACTTAGTTCAAAAGAAAAAAATTATTGATCAAAGATATATATATATATTGAAGTATTTATTTGTTAATTTTATTGATTTTGTTTATTATTTGAGAAAATTTATAGGGTTCAAAGAGACTTCCAAGGGGTGTGTTGGGTCAGGGACAATGGAAGCTGGAGAAGCTGCAAAGGGTATGAAGACATGCAAAGACCCTGCAAAATATGTTTTCTGGGACGCTGTTCATCCTACAGAGAGAATGTATAAGATTATTGCAGATGAGGCAATGAGAGACATTGTGGTGAAGTTATAATAAGCTTTTGTTATTTTGTCTCTTCATTTTTATCCAAAAATAAAGAAAAAAATAAAAAAATTTGTTAGTGTTTGTTATCTGCATTTTATTTGATACAATTCGAGAAAATTGATGTTTGTATGTATCGGGTTGATCCTTTTGTTACCATGTGAGGGATGTTCAAATTTCACCTTAAAAAATAGTAAAATCATATTATGACTTATATTGAATTAAAATCAAACAGATCACTTGTAATCGATTTAGGGTCTATTTAAATATATTTTGAAACTTTATTATAAAAAAAATAATTTTGATAAATCGAATCGCTTTTATTGTGGTTGGTTTTCAACATAGTAAATTTTTTTTTTTGTCATTGGTTTCTTTTATTATTATTATTATTGGTTATTTGTTTCAAATATATTAACTACTATGTTCAAATTAAAAAAAAAATTGTAAAAATCTCAATTGTGTGTCTCAGATATCTTATATAAAACATAATTCTGTTTATATTATTGATTTCTATATAATTTTAGAAACATTTAAAAATTATAAAAAAATGAATTATTCATTGTATGGAACTAATTTTTTAATAAAAATATTTGAAACTTATTAAAACATAAATTTATTTGAAAAACCCATCAGGACTTTGGGGATATAACCATATATTCAGTGATAACTGATAAATAATTATTTACATGTGGAAAATAATTTGTTGTCAAAGAAGGTTGGTCAAATTCAATACAAAGTTAGGTAGCTGCCTCCCTTATTTAGGAAATCTATTAAACCTCTGCTTTTCATGAACTTTGAATTCACAATAATTGATTTCCTTTTGTAAATAGGGAACCGAACTTTGGCTAAGTTTTTAAAAAAGAGAACATTGAAGACAAGAGGTTTTGTATTTGCTTGTATTTTAGTCACATATCTACTCCATTATTTACCACATGGTTTACAACTTAGGATTATAGATCATTTCTATTATTACAAAAAAATAATTAATTATTTGATATAAACATAAATGTAAAATTTTATATATATATTTTTTTAACTAATGCAAAAGGAAGAAAATAAAATACCCTGTTATATATGGATTTTTTTTAGAAAAACGGTAAGTGCTAAATTTCAGGGCATGCACACATAGGTCCAAACAACCATGGAGTTAACTTCTCTATATGAGATTTAAATTTGCGTTTCTTTTTTTAATGGGAAACCCAAAAATGGTATCACTAATTATCGATCTAAGTGGTTTTCGCTATTTTCTTCTATTGTCAAATGATATTTATAGTAAAATGATTATAACTAATTTTTTTATTAAATTTAAAATTTAAACACAATCAATCAAATCGATTTGCAAAGCCTTGGAAAGTGAAAAAATTAAGTTAATGACTTTATATCAATAATCAAATAGAGCCTCAATTGGCTTGACTTTCTCATTATTAACCATGCTGAAATGCCTCTAATATTGCTATCATTTGTCTCGTGTAACTCTGGAGAAAAGAATGCGAGGTATTTTTCACACAAAACTCTTGTAAGAGATTCAGAAAATAAATTGTAATATAAGAGATTCAAACTCAATACCTCTTAATCATAAGTCCGGGTAATTACTATTGGGATCACCCACAATTTTTTGTTTATCCATTTTTATATAAAAAAAATATTGAATGAATTAGATTGGTTAAAATGAATTTAAGCAAATTATGAAAAAGAAAACCATGCCCATAAAATAAATGCATCTAGAAGACCAAAGAACAATATTGTTGGCGGAAGGGATAGAGAAGTCCACCTACACCGCGGCACCGCCACCATCCACCCTTTGCCATTTGGGACCCACCATAACTTGTCTTTATCCTCTTGATTTCCACATAAATCAAGCAATCTCAAATATCCAATAAATAGTCCAAAGTATAAGATCTCATTGCTTACTTCATCTTTCCGTATATATATATATATATTTTAGCAATATAAATGTCACAATTCTTCATTAAATTAACAATTAAACCCAAAAAAACTAATATCACAACATATAGTTTCACGTGGGGCGGTCACTAGCAATGAAATTCACCCAAAACATCACTCATTTTATAATTTGTTAATTAAATTATTATTCTCATCAAAATAGTCCTCATATTTTTAAAATTACTTTTTTATAAGGGTATATACAAGGAATGTATTAAAATAAAAAATAAATACAAACACTAAAAAACACAAGAAACTAAACACATAAATCCACATGATATAAATCCACATGATGTAAAAGCAAAAGGGGAGAAAAAGACAAAAGACAAAAATAGAGCACAATATAACAAAATAAACACAATAAAAACAACAAATAAGAAAGATCGATCATGATAGGATGTCTATAGAACTAGATCTCCTACTCAAGTAAAAACATCAATTCTAAACTACATATTTACTGGCGAATTTGTCTCCTCAATACTAAAATCATGCACATCGAGAATTACATGCTTCGCCTGATTGCTTCAACTTTTCGTTTTATTTACAAGAGTTATATCTATCTAAAAGAAAAATACATGACTACTTTTATAAATAATTAAAATAAAAAAATAAACATTTATAATTGAAAATACATTCATTTCTGGCAAACCAAATATACCAAGAGATAGCTTTTACTGAAAGACCCCAAAACCGTGATTGTTGGATCAGTCACAAAGTTTTTCTAAAATCTCACCAATTGAATTTGAGAAATAAAAATAAAATTTAACTCAAATTTAAAAATCATAATATGAAAAATCCAAGGGCAAAAGTGGAAATATGATCGTGTTTTAATTTAACACATCAGACATCACAAATACCTTCGACTTTGGCATCCTCGACGCACACCACCTGTTCGATGAAATGCCGCACAGAGAACCAGACCAAGCTCTGCCCATGGCTCTGGCTCCATACTCCGCCCAAGAAGGCCTTCCTCTCAACGAGAATGATTCTCAGGACATGGTTCTCTTCCAGGTATTAACCGAAGCATCGGCCATGGCCGTCACCGCGCAAGCTCCACCTGTGATCTCCGCTCGCAAGTGCGCCGAGCCGGGCGGGCGCGTCGCTCGGAAGCAGTACCGCGGAGTGCGGCGACGGCCGTGGGGGAAGTTTGCTGCGGAGATTCGGGACCCGTCAAGGCACGGTGCGCGCTTGTGGCTCGGCACGTTCGAGACCGCGGAGGAGGCCGCTTTGGCGTACGATCGCGCCGCGTTTCCGACTGCGCGGCGCCAAGGCTTTGCTCAACTTCCCGCCTAGTGTTGTGATCCGTGGAGACGCACACGGCACCATGCGCGTGGACGGGGCGCGTGCTCCGGTTGGGGTCGGTGGAGATGATGGCGCCCAAAGCTCGACGAACGCTACCTGACGGTGAAGATAGACGAAATTTTTTTTTTTAATAAATAAATAAATTAATAAAAGGAATAAAATTTGGAGAGAAATATTAGTAATGTCTGTGATTAATTATAGAAAAAAAAAAGAAATCAAGTTTTTCTCCCTTTTTTAATTTTTTATGTAATAGGGTTTGCTTTCTCCTTTTGGGATTTGAATGATTTGCTTCAGAGTATATGTGCTTTTTGTGTAAATCCATTTTTGGTCCTATAATTTTCGGTTATTAAAAATAAGATTTTTTTTAATTTGTTTGGAAGAATTTAATATGCCCAGCACAATAAAAGCCCATGGCTCATGGGTAGAGAGGTGGAGGGGTTCTTCGGTGAGAATGCTATAAGTAAAAATTGTATAGCATTATTTATTGGGTCTCCAGATGAGTCATATTTTTTTAAAAGATAGTAGAGATTTATTATTGTGGGATTATGATCTATATATATTTATTTTTTTACGTCTTTTTATTAGGTTGCGTTTGTCATCTTTGTTAAAAGATAATATAAATAAATAAATGTTACAATTATATCCATTATGTGTTTTAAATTTGGGAATTCTTCTATGTATGTGCCTATATATGTACTACTTAAAGTTACCTCTTAAGATCAAAACTTTTTATTGATAAAAATACGAAAAATTAAAAAGTTAGCTGGTTGAATGAATTAATTTTTGTTAGCTTTATTATTATGTCCATAAAATTTATTTTGATTGATGTTAATTAAACGTAAAATTTAGTTAAAAAAAGGGTTTTTTAACATAGTTGCAAAATTTTAAACTTCTCTTATCCTAACCCATTTATCCTTTTTTTTTTCTTTGTTGTTGGTAAAAATACAGTTTTTTTAACTATATATATACTTTGATTTTTGAATTCAGTAAATTCATTTTCTTTTAATTTTTCACCTAAAACCATTTGTAAATAAAGTAATTTATTTACTATTAAATATGAAACATTACCTTGAACATTAATGCTAATATTTTTTATTAAAGTTGTGAAAGTAATTTTGATATACTTTATTGGAAACAAAGTGAGGGATGATAATGGAGTAGAGAATTCTCAATCTCCGTTGAGACTTAACATAAATGGAGATACCCCCATTCTTCTTTATAGATAGGGATGGAATGTGGTGGACATTGAATAAAGCATTTTTTATCTTATAAAAATCCTCACTCAATAAAATTATGTATTAGTTTTTAAAATTTTATATAATTATAAGTTAAAATTTCTATATTTTAATTTATATTGTTAAGCACATGATGGGAGTTTTTTTCAAAAGTTTCTATACAATATAGTTCGTGTTTAATTTTATAAATCCTATTCAGTTTAAATTCAATCTATACAACCAAAGAGAATCAATATTATAGATATGTATTTGTTTCTAACACGTGACTTGTCCATATATTTATACGGGGACGGGAAATAGTAAGAGCTCCCCCTCTGCTACTCCCCGTCTCCGCGCCATTATCAGTGACCAGTTACCACTCAATTAGGGTTATTATTATATTCCGCAGGAACACTGGAGCATAACAGATTCAATCACATCACAGTAATCCCAGCCGTCAAAACGCAGGTACTACTAAGCTTTCCTTTATTGGAAAGCTCCTAATTTCTTGTACCCGCGAGACATTATACCAAAGCTCAGAAACCCTCGAAGCATAAGCCCATTTCTCTGAGAAAGGAGTCAAAGCAGTCGAGCTTCTTTGTAGGAATGGCGGGCCTGCTGCTCCGCGGCCTCCGCTCCGGGGCGCGCACGGCCTTCTCCTCCTCTCTCTGCTCTTCTAGAGCTCTCTCTTTTGCCTCCCCCTTCCGTCGCTTCTCCGCCGCCCCTGCCGCGGCAGCGGCGGCGGCGTCGGCGAACGCGTTAGACCCTAGCTGCCTTCGGAACGTGGCCGTCATCGCTCATGTCGATCATGGAAAGACGACTCTCATGGACCGCCTCCTCCGCCAGTGCGGCGCTGATATTCCGCATGAACGCGCCATGGACTCCATCAGCCTTGAGCGCGAGCGTGGCATCACCATCGCCTCCAAGGTTCCTTTTTTTAAACAAATAAATCAGAAGTATATTGTTTTTCTACAGTTCGACTTTCTTTTCCATGTTTTGATTGTCGTTAGGAATTGGTAAATATTAACTCATACTGATGAAAGATTGAACTGCTAATTTATTTAGCTTGGTTATATACCACGGATCTTGAATTGTTTGCTGTCCGGCATCTTGTACTTGGATGAGTTTTTAGCTTGGCTTAACTTGCTTGTTATGGAAAACTATAGCTTTAGCATTGGTTTTTAAACTTGATTTTTGTTCCATGTGTTTTCAGGTTACTTCCATCTCATGGAAGAACAGTGAGCTTAACATGGTCGATACTCCTGGGCATGCTGATTTTGGTGGTGAGGTAAGCTGATTGATTTTTTTATAAGATCCTTGCAAGGTTTCTTTAATCTGAGTGACTAGTTGGAATGATATGATCAGTATATCTAATGTTACGTTTGTAGGTTGAGCGAGTTGTCGGAATGGTTGAGGGGGCTATCTTAGTTGTTGATGCTGGGGAAGGCCCACTTGCACAAACAAAATTTGTCCTTGCAAAAGCATTGAGATATGGGCTTCGCCCAATTCTCCTTTTGAACAAGGTTGATCGACCAGCAGGTACTATTTATTTTTTAAGTCTAAATTTTGATGTAGGATTTGATATGATATTGCAAAGGGCACACACTCATGGAATGATCACTATTTAATTTTAATTTGGTAATGCATTTACACTGTTAATGATTCAGGAAAATTCTGTCAATGTTTTCGAAATGTGGATCACATTTTTTGTGGATGGTGTAGTTCAGAAGCATTTTTTCTAAAGAAGAAAAAGAAAAAGAAAAAAGGAAAAAAAATAAAATAAAAAGCATAGTTCGAAGAAATGATGTTTAGTTAGACCATCATACTCTAACTGCAGTGTCTGCACTAGACTGGCTAGATTTTGAACACTGGTTACTGGACAGATGTCATCTTTTCAGATGTGGAGTGCACTCTATGACCCAGACTTGTTAATTATGTTTAATCTCCCTGCTCTATCTGCAGTATCTGAGGAGACATGCAATGAAGTTGAGAGCTTGGTATTTGATCTTTTTGCTAATCTTGGTGCTACAGGTGTAGTAAAAAGAGAAAATCTCAATAGTGTCCTTTTTATTAGAGAGGAATTAGTTGAGCACATTATTAAATATGACTATCAACATCGCCTTGAATTTGATTTATAGAGGAACAACTAGATTTTCCGGTTCTTTATGCATCTGCAAAAGAAGGTTGGGCTTCCTTAACATTCACAAAAGCTCCACCTGATGATGCAAGAAACATGTCAGCTTTGCTTGATGCCATCATAAAACACGTACCTCCTCCATCTGCAAGCCTTGATGCTCCTCTTCAAATGCTGGTCAGTAGCTTTTTGTGAAAATTTATATTGCAAGTATAATGCGATTTATTTCCTTTTCTGCCCTTCTACTTCAGTTAGCATTTGAGAAGGGAGGTATTTTGTATTTTAAGTAGCTTTTCTTTAGCTGTTGTCTTAATTACATTTTCTTGATCTTTCTATTTGTAGTTTGCTGTTCAAATATTGTAAGCTAAAATTTTTGCTGGGACCTCGATTGCAAATGCAAGATATTTAATGTGTATGCAACCAAGTTTTAAGTTGCAAGATAAATTTTAAATTTCACCAAATGATTGAAATTAATTTTGAAATAGTGTACCATTATTTAGATTGAGAAACTTGCTTACTTGCCCTTTCTGTATTAGCCTAATTATTTGTGTTGCTTGTAACTTTACCATTATTGGTGAAGCGGTTCCAATAAGGACTGGAACAAATTTCCTTCCATTCATTAACTGTTACATATCTTCTAGTTGAATGGTTATTGATATCATCTATTTAGAATAACCTTGTCATGTACCTAATGAAAAGGTCTCTATAAGATTTTTTTTCCTTTCCTTTTTGGTTCTTTTGAGACAAACTTTGAGATAATTATTTATAGTTTCTTACAGGTTTCTATGATGGAGCGTGACTTTTACCTTGGGCGAATTTTGACAGGACGTATATCGTCAGGAATTATTCATGTTGGAGATAAGATACATGCTCTGCGTAACACAGAAAATGGGTTTGAGAAAATTGAAGAAGGAAAGGTTTGCTATTGTTATGTATCACAGTTTTTACTTGGGTGCTCTCTATGTTTATTGATGCCTGATGATGCCACATTTGTCAGATGCTTAATGTTTAACTACGGTTAAGTCACTATATGATGTGAGTTTAATGAATCTTATAGGTGACAAAACTTATGAAAAAGAAGGGGACAAATATGGTCATGATTGATAGTGCAGGTGCTGGTGATATAATTTCATTGGCTGGATTAGCAATGCCATCAATTGGTCACACTGTTGCGAATGTTGAGGTAAAATCTTAATTTTACTTGTCTTTGGTGACAATTTCTTTATGATATTCATGTTTGATATCTAATGTGATTTTATGTTATTTGACCATGAGATGGTGAAGAAGATGTGCATTGTGCTGTTGATTTGATAATGATTACATAATCCTGTTCCTACTAGCATAGAATGATATGTAATAGAATGCTACTTCACAGAGTATTCTAGCAAGTATACCCTTTAGAGAATATTTTCTTTTATATAAGATTTCTTAGGTGCTTTCCAACGTGATTTCTTACAATCCACTTGTTACATGTCAAATCTTCCAACAAAAACTTCCTTAAAAATATTTTTCACCGTGATTAATCTCTGTGTTATGTGATTTTCTTTTGTTCACCCTAAGTGAGGAACTCCTAAGTGGCAGCTTGAACATTCAGTAAATACTAGAGGATTTTAGGTCTTGTGCTCATCCTTTTTCACTGATATGTTAATAAATCAACAGAACATCCTCTATGAGGTCCATTTGATGCTTGTTCCATATCCTTGAAATGTTCTTCTGCAAAATGTCTGTGTTTCCACATGGCATATCTCATTACCTTTTTATATGCTCGGCTTCACTCTTATATACTGCTCTTTTCTTCCAGGTGGAAGTGAATCACGAACTTTGCTACTTGACTGATTTGTTTGTTTTTGGTTAAGGCATATACTGGAATGCAAGATTTATATATGTTATAATGGCTGAGCTCTATTCCTTGTGATTATTTAGATGCTAATAAGTTTGCTTTACTCAAATTTGTAACTGTCCTAATCTTGCCATACTACTGAGTCAACCTGCAAAATGCTTGTCCCATCAGGTTATGGCTGCACTGCCGACTGTTGAGTTAGATCCCCCTACAATTTCCATGACCTTTGGTGTCAATGATTCTCCATTGGCTGGGCGTGATGGAACTCATGTAAGTTTGCGAATATGTTTTCAGTGTGTTTATTTTGTTTTGGAACTGGTTATTTTCATTTTATATTTTCACCACATAACCTTTCTCTTATTTAAGATGGAATTGATGGTTGTTAAATTCTATGTGTACCTGACGATTGTTAACTCTCAACGAAAGCACCAATATTGTGCACATAAGGGTGGGATCCACATCCCAAAAGACCGGTCCAATGGTGAGGGTTAGCCCCACCCTTATATGCACATGGCCACCCTTTCGATTAAGCCGATGTGGGACTATACATGGGTTCATTACATGCATCTCTTGCCTTAAGATGCTCATTTAGTTTTACTTTATGATTCTCTTTGTGGTTGTTTCCTGGAAAATGAAGGAGCAATTGCTGTTTTTTTTTTTTTTCATTTTAAATTAAGTGAAAATTGTGAAATGATTTTTTGAATTATTTTATTACTACATAAAAAAAAAAATTAAAAATAGGAATTGCCCATAATGATTTTGACTGTTCTTTGAATTCCAAAATTTTCATCACCTTCAATTTAAGGTTTACGTGAGGAGTTTTTTCCCCTTTGTTTTTGCAAAAAAGAGAAACTCTTGTGGATTTTCTTCTTACATCTGAATGGATAACTTCATGCTGTTTTGTAGTCTGGTTGTCTATTCAAAATTTAGAAGCAAAAATTCTCTTTATTGTACAATATTTATGTTCTGATGACACTAAACAATTGCGAAGTGTTGCTGTTTAGGTGCTTAGTGGCCAGAGGAGGGTCAGTGGCATGTATTGCTTTGTAATATGTGTTTTGTGCATGTTAATGTCAGTCATTTTATCATGTTACTTTTGGATTGTTTGGTATGCTGCAAAATTGACCAGAAATCATGAATTTATTAGTTGACTGGGGGGAAGATAGGTGATCGACTAATGGCAGAAGCTGAAACAAATCTTGCTATCAATGTGCTTCCTGGACCACTATCAGATTCATATGAAGTTCAAGGGAGGGGCGAGCTCCAGTTAGGTTTGACATAAGTACCTTGTCTTAAATTTCCATCTTGTGTTTTTCTTATATGGCTTTCCGGAAGCTTCTTGATGATCCTTTCTAGGCTTTCATGGTTGCTTTAATATTTTCAACACTGACCTCATTACCATTCTATTTAGATCTACTAGCAGGTGTTTGGACTGGACCACTAGTTTCAGGAGTCCTAACCTTAGGCAGTTACACCCCACTTATATTATTTCTTTTGTGAACCTACAGGTATCTTAATTGAAAACATGAGACGTGAGGGTTTTGAACTTTCTGTTTCACCTCCGAGAGTAATGTAAGTCTTCTGTCACATTAATGACCAGTTTTGGATAAGTGACAATTTTTGCCTTGCAATATTCTGTCATTTTTCTTATTCCCCAGCTGAATTTCAATTTCCTGTTTGTACACCATGCTTTTCTGTGTTGTCTCATAAAATCTCATATAGGCTTGCTGGCTTCATAGTTTCATAGATCTACACAGATTAGGTAAGAATTATTGGAAGTTTAGCTTCAAAGGAGCTCTTTATTATTTTCTAAACACCATAAGTGATAAAAATCAATTAAACAATAAAGTTTTCAAATCAAGGTTTCAGAATTAGGATTAGGGCTCCCTAGTTTTGTTAATGTTTTGCCTGCTTCTCTTATTGCAGTCTGGTTTTGGTTGACTTCATATACTAATTGTGAAAAAATAGCTGCAAAATCAAAAGATAAGAGCACCTGTTAAATAGGTTTTAACTGTATCTGTATGAAGGCTGCTTTAAGATGTTATATGACTAATAGCATTTAACTATACCTTCACCAGTGTTGATGTACTTGGGCCCTTATTCCATGACAATGCCATTAAGTTTTCAAAATTTCTTGCATTATGGTGATAAGATGTAGCTTTTCCCTGATCCATGATTTAATGGTTAGAACCTGAGAGATGGTTTCAATTGAACAGATGGTGAAATTAGGAAGGTGTTGTGAGACAATCAGGAAGGAAACAAAGCGAAGAAAGGGCTGCATAGGTTGAAAATAGGCTTGAAAACATCCTGAAAGGGATTTAGATTCAATGAGGATGACCTGTAAGCCTGGAAATGAATTTCACTTATGCGTGCAACCTTTTGGTTTCACTGCAATTGTTTCCTTAAAGCAAATCATGTGACTCAGAGGCCTATAAAATATAAAAATGCAAAAATAATACAAAATAAAACTAAGCAATTCTTATTACCATTAAACTATGTCTTTTATAAAAATTTAGTGGAGAGAAGCAAGACCTCACATTAAATTTGTACTTATTATCTTAATGACAGGCATGACAATTTTTTGCTCAATAATGCGTCATTTGCTTTGGGCATCTCCATCTTCAACTCTGAGAATACCATATTTCTGTTAATTTTTATGTATGTCTATATGTTTATGTTGTTGTTGTTGTTTAAGCGAATCCATAATGCATGAAGGAAAAAAAAATTCTATATTTACCAGTACTTTGTTCTTATTTTCATGTGTAATATCTTTTCATTGAAAGATTTTGTTGCTTGTGATGTTTATTCTAATCTCGAATCTAATTTCATTTCCTTGGCATCAGGTATAAAATTGAGAAGGGTGAAAAACTGGAGCCTATTGAAGAAGTGACGATTGAGGTGCTCTTTGGTATAGGGATAGATGTCAACACAACTGATTTTTTAAATGATTATTTGTTACATAATTGTTTTGAATATCAGGTGAATGAAGAGCATGTGGGTCTTGTCATGGAAGCCCTTTCGCATAGAAAGGCTGAAGTCACTGACATGGGTCCTGTTCCGGGGAGTATTGGCAGGACAAGGATGTCTTTGACCTGCCCCTCAAGGTTGGTACTATAATTATCTATTTTTGGGTTATGCTTATCCATCATTACTGTTTTACGAACTAAATGATTGGTCTTTCTTGTTTATATATTTTTATACTTATATAGAAACTCATGCATTTCTCCTTCTTGACGGTCTAGTTTTTGATTTATTTATGAAAACTTGTGTATTTTCGCATGTTCAGTTTGTTATGTTGTTGGTATGCATATTTTGTTACTTCCTGAAAGCAAATGCATATGGCTGAAACTGCAGCATGAAGTAAATAGTTTGAAGTAGAACCTCTTGATGGTAATAAGATATTTTCATTTATAGCTGAGACTCCTCAGAACATCAATCTGAAAGCTAGTTATAGAGTTGCATTTATGAATCATTGAAAACAGCTTCTTTGTTCATCTTGTGATAATGGAAGAACTTGCTTGATTACAAACAGTTCAAATTTGTTGATAAAATAGGCCCCAATTATAACAATTGAACTACTCTTACAAGCTAAAAATATAGAACTTCACTTTTGTGGGAAGTGAAATTCATGTGGCCACATAGCTTCTAATTTTTAGTTTTCTTCCTGGATGGCATTGTCAGATGTTTTAAACTTGAGATTTTTGTATCAAAACCTTTTTATAAAATTTGAAGCTCCTTAAGATTATTTTTTTCAATTGATCAGATCCTTGATATGCTAGGCACATAAATTTTTTTTTTTTCAAACTGCTGAAGAAAAAAAGAGAAGAGAAGAAAACAAAACAAAAGGAAACTATTTAATCATGCTCCTATCACTAAGATCTTAAATTGCATTTATAGATCATCTTACTTGAAAAGACGGTTCCATTGAACAGATAAAACATGAAAGTAGCAATGCGTTTCTTGCATCTGTTTCTTTGCCTTGTCTGAAACCTTCTATGACAAATATTTATATGTTCCATATTGTTTGGATTCTCTTATTATCTTGGACTATATGCTGACATGGTGGACTTGTTCTAATGAAGTTCATTTATTTACTTATGATTATATAATTTTAAGAAGTGGTTTGCATTTATACCTGTTCAGCCTGCTGCATTGTTACAGATAGGTGTTACAGATAGGCATTTACTTGCCCGTGACTTGTTATAGATCTATTATAGCTCTATCCGCTATATTTTTCATCTGATGTGTGCACATTCCATTTTATTTTCCTTTGATTTTACCTTTGTGATACTGCAGATGTCATAGTAATTTTTAGTCATGTTAGTGATGGAGATCATTTTTGGATCTCGATTTTGCTTAGTCTGTAATATTTCTTAGCTGACCTCAACCACAATTTCAAATGCTTTTGCAGAGGCCTAGTTGGATATAGAAGTGTTTTCAGTAGTGATACACGTGGGACCGGATTTATGCACCGGGCTTTCTTAAGTATGTATATTCTCTTTATGAAGTCCTTCAAACTTGGGAAATTCTTCAGGCAGGATTGCCATTTCTCTATTGATTTTCATAATTTTGCAAATTTTGATTTAATAAGATAGCTAAATAATGACCTCAAGAATAGTTAGTTTTGAATACCTCCTCTAGTGAAAAATGATTTACTTATATGTGAAATATATTTATGTACATAATTATGTAGCTCGGCAGTATAATTTTGTTTCTTTTGATGCGGATAGTAAAACCCTATCACTTTATCGCCCCTTTATCAAGCTTTCTAGGATGACTCTGTTTCGCACCTGTATTCTTTTCTGAGCTGACTCCCTGTGATTGCAATGCCTGAATATTATATGCAGAAGGAACATTGGAGGATGCGCAAGACATTTGTGATGCATAGTCAAATTGTTTTTTCTTAGGAAAAATTATAATGTATCTATAAAGAAAGCTAAGTAGCCCTCTGATATAAGATATGTACTGGGATCTATAATTTTTTTTTTCCTGTTTTAGGCAGTAGATATTTTTTCTAATTTTTATGGTAATGACATAAAACCTCTACTGCTGATTGGATAGCTTATAGGACAACTCATACTGTGCAAGTTTAAGATAATTGTATTTGAAGCTATTTGTGCACCTAGCAGACATATCTCTTCATTTTGATTCCAATGGAAGCTTTTCTAATTCATCTTGAATGGTAGAAGAGAATCATTGAAAGCTTCAAAATATGGCAATCAAAAGTGGATAAAAAACTGGTTAGTATTATTATAAAGCTGCCCGCATTCAATTTGAATTAGAAGTACTAAAATTGTCATCAATAAGGAAGATCTATTCCTTATGGTACCATAATAATAACCTATTTACTCCCTGACATCTGCAAATGATTAGGAATGAGTCAAGTCTGAATAACAGTGCATTTTTTAGTAAATCCTGTTTGCCTAAGTATTTCCTTGCTGTGTATAAGGAAAAGGAAAAGGAAATTAGACAATATAACTAGCCGTCCACTATGATGGTGTGCAATTTATCATAAATTCTAGGTAAGTTCACTTAAATGCATTCATGTGTTATAAGAGGAAAAAAGAATTTTATATATTTATGTAATGAATTAAAAGGTTACAACATGTGAAAGCAGGGCAGTTGAGATAGTCTATGCCTTCGGAACTTGCCTTGGACATGGATAAGTGGTGTGCTTTCACTTGTTTTACTGAAAACTTGCTTAACATAATATTATCCTGGTGGACTCATAATATAGTGAAGTGAGTGCACTTAAACTTCTCCTAACAATGAGAACCAATATATTAAATAGTTGTTTTTGCTCATTAAAAATTTAGAGGAGAGGATGCAGGAGGATCAAATCTAGAGACCAAGATAGAAGTGCTTGGTTTAGATGCCTTTTTCTGGATATGACAGTGTATATAATGTGATAAATCTTAATTGTTTGGCTATTGAAATTGTAAATTATCTTTTTAATCAGTTGAAAGTTTTCACCTGAATGTCTTTTTGGAGAACTACGGAATTGTGGTTAATGAGAATCAGGCATTAACTTATATTATTCTATGGACTTGCGGAATCACCGCTTGTGTGAGTTTTACTTATGATGGTCTTATTATTAATCTGATTCTGTATATTGGTTGCAGTGTATGCAAAGCATCGAGGTTCTCTTGGAAACGTTAGAAAAGGTGTACTGGTATGTCATTTATCCCCTAGGTACTTGCGTATCTAATAAATGGTATTAGCTTTAAATCTTTGTGCCATTGAAGAAGTTAATTTGGATATTCTTGAAGAGTCTAAAATTTCTAATTTAATGTTGTGTTTAATGGAAAAATCATGTGAGTCTGCTCTTTCACTTTTCTCTGTTGTGTCTTTCTGTATCTCTCTTGTATTATTTTGTATATTCAAAGGTATCTGATGGGTATTTTAGGATCCACAGAATTACCTACTCTGCACTTTTCTTTGGTGCTGGTCCCTTTGTGCTGCTTTTGTCATGTTTATCCTATCATTCCAAATGTACCTATGTAAATGATGGGTAATTCTATTGTCACTTTTTGCATATCAAGACCTTAGAAATGTTGCATCTTCTTGATTATTGCAACTGAGGCATAAGTTTAATTTTCTCTTTTTTTATTAAAAATTGATGAAAGAAAATTTCACGGCAATGTTCCTGATCTATTTCAGGCAGCAGCATATGGAAGTAAGAGTGCTATCTTGAAAATGTCAACCGTGATATCTTATGTAAATTTAGCAAATAAAATACTTCTGTTTTGGTATGTCATCACTGTTATGCTTGAAAATATTGATGAATGTCTAGGTCATAGAACTTGTGAATGTAACTAGAGACTCTAGTTTACATGGTTAGCATGCTGACTTGCTGTAATCAAAATTTTTTCATTGTGTGTTATGCTAGGCATTCAGTAGAAACAACTTGGCATTTTTACATTTATGTTTGTAGTTTTAATTTTTATTTACTCTGGTTTTTATCTTTTTATTGTTCTTAGATTTCATCTTCTAAATGAATGATAAGCACTGTCTGCATAAATCTGACCGCCTTTCAATAGTTGATGTCTTCATTTCTGATTGCAACTCATGAATTCTCTTGAATGTTTTCTTGAACAGATATCAGTAGGGCATGGTCTTATCACTGCACATGCACTCATGAGCTTAGAAGCTCGTGGGACACTATTTGTGGCGCCAGGGATGGAGGTTCATTTTCTGAACTTCACTTTTTCTGCTTTTAGTTTGTTTTCACCATATATCTAGCATAAATTGGCATCTTATTTTATTTCTTCTATGCAGACATATGATGGCATGATTGTTGGTGAACACTCTCGCGATTCTGATCTTGATGTAAGAGGGAAGGCTTGGGGCTATTGACATGATTATTTTATGTTTTCATCTTTGTATATTCATAAATTTTTTCACTTGATAATTTTATCTAGGTCAATCCTGTAAGAACCAAGGAACTGACAAACATTCGTGCTCCTGGTAAAGATGAGAATGTGCGCCTATCTCCTCCTCGATTGGTATGTTTCATTCGTACATTTGCTCATCTTTTATAAAAATGTCCTGATTTTCCCCATGCTTTCTATTTTTCTGAAGGCAATCATAGTTTCATCACTAAGAATAGTCATGCACCATGGCATCTGTTTCTCTTGAGCACATGGCTATCTATTTTCTAGTCTTAACCCCTCTAATTGCTTCCATGACTTTTCTGATTACCAAGTTTAATTGATCTGATTAGATGTTACTGTTGGCATTTTTTTTTTCTATTGAACACAAGGCTATTTATTATCTAGTCTCAGTCTCAGACCCCTCAAATTGCTTCCATGAATTTACCAATTACCAAGTTTAACTGATCTAATTTGATGTTACTCTGACTCCCTCACATTCCTCTGATTGGCCATTGAATTTGAAGCAAGAACTCCTTTCATTGACCGTAAGAGGAGCAACGTGACAATCTTTATGAAAGTTTTTTTGTTGGCTGTATTATTTTCATTTTGTTGAATTATTCCAATTACATTGCTGTCATATATGATTTTTGCCTGCCTTCTTGTCTTCCTTGAATCATTTAACCATTCCATGCATTTCTCAGAATGTCTTAAACCTCGAGCCTCTGTTCTTGTTCACTTTGCCATTCAAAGCATGCATAATAGTTATACTTATCCAAAATGCCGGACATCCAATTAGGTTGGAATGCACAAATGGCAGTTTGGTAGTTCTACAAATCTCATTTATTTATTTTTCAAAAGGATTTCTTATAATTAACATTTTAAAATATTTCTGCCCATAACTGAACTGTCTTTGAACATGCTATGCAGATGTCCCTAGAAGAGGCCATTGGATATGTTGCTTCAGATGAACTTATTGAGGTAAGTCCATGAAGAATCAACTCGGGGAATTTATATTGATAATTTTTAATTTAATGCCATAATAATCAAATATCCATGTTTACTCTAGGTTACCCCTAAAGCTGTGAGGTTGAGAAAACGGTACCTTGACGTTAATAAAAGGAAGATGATGAGAAACAGGCCTAAAGAGTAAAAACTCACTGCCGGGTCAGTTTTGTAGTCTTTTACCAATGAAACAAGCAAGCATCGATAGATCGGTTCTATTTTATTATTGTTTTTTTATTATTAAAAATTTTCATACAAGAGGAGTATCTATAATGGCACCATGTGACACAAAATGTAGCAATATTGTGCGACGTAATCAACAAGAGCTGCAATTATTTTCTAGTTGATATTTATCGAGGCATTATAAAAGGAAAGGGAGTAATAATAAGTTACATGATATCTCTGTATCACGTTTAAGTGAAGGACTCTAAATCAGAGGCTATTTGTTTTGAATGTTTATTGATCTTGCAACCTTTTGCTGTTCTTGATAGTTGATGCTTTTTGACCAATCTCTGTTGTGTTAATTATTATTCTTATATTTGTGTTTTTGTTATTATGTCTATAAAATAGCTAAGTTTGCACCTCTCCAAAATTTTTGAACATTTTTGGCAGTGTTATGTTAATGTTGTTGATGATGTTGATGATGTTGATGATATGATATTAGTCACAAATGAAAGCATGTTTATAAACTAAATGGTTGTTTTAAGAAAATTATGTTTTTATGTAACTGTTTGAGAAAGCCTTATCTTCAAAATCGAGCAGAAAAGTAGAAACTAAAAACTTTTTGGGAATGTTTATTTATTTATTTATTATTTTCCAATGTAATTAGTTTGTCATATTTATGCACAATTTATCATCATATTATGCATTGGAATTTCTATCTTGTAACTACATTTTTAGTTTATTAAATTTTATTTTTACTCTTTGA
The DNA here is from genome assembly GCF_009730915.1 of Dioscorea cayenensis subsp. rotundata. Taxonomy (NCBI): domain Eukaryota; kingdom Viridiplantae; phylum Streptophyta; class Magnoliopsida; order Dioscoreales; family Dioscoreaceae; genus Dioscorea; species Dioscorea cayenensis. The sequence goes on from NW_024087671.1 coordinate 21,488, forward strand.
TCTACAATGCTATTACTCATATGATATTATTATATCATTCTCCACTTAATTTGTTTCATGTGATGTGTCAAATGGCATCTAAAAGCATAAGAAACATAAAATTTTTGCATGCATGCTTACTTATACTATTTAATTAATTCGGATCATTAATTTGGACTTGAGGGTATATAGTACTATATATTTGAAGAATTTTAATTTTGGTGGTATTTGAGAATATATATATATAAAGTAATTGTGATGTCACGTGAGGTGGGGGCATTGAAGAAGTGCATGTGATGTTGGAGCATTGAAAGGCATGCACGTTGTGTTTAAACACGTAGTACATGATACACATCTGAAACCCGCTTTTCCCGGCCCACTTCAACATGCACCATGTGATGACCTTTCTTGAGTTGTGCCATCAATCTTATTTTCTTTACATATATTTACATTATTATTATTATATATATATATATATTAAAAACATCTTTTTGATTTGAAATCTAAAAATATTTTAAATCTAAGCCGTTGAATCATCATTCGATGGTTGATTGTTTATATAAACAATATACATTTTTTTACTGTTTATGATAAATGTACAACACTGTAGAATGCGGTTTCTACTGTTTATTATCATGAAAACTGTTAGATTATCATTCGACGGCTATTATGGACATCTCTAACCCCTAGATGATGGGTCCTCATATATAAATATATATAGTGTTTGATCATGTCATCAATAAATCTTTCTGAAACTTTGTGGTGTTAGAAGGAGATAGAATTAATGAGTGCATCTTGATTAATGAATGATCATATGTGTGAGCACAATCCTGGTTTATGGAGTATTTTGCATGGTTCTCCTCCTTTTAAGGGGGCATCATCTTATGTCTGTATTTTTTTTTTTTAAAGTCTTTTTTGTTTTTCATCTTTTTCATTTTCTGCGGACGTTAGTATTCTGTTTGTCTTTTTATTTTTTTTGTTTTTCTCCTATTTATTTTATTTTATTTTTTGTGGACGCTCTATAAGTGTCGTCTACGGAGAATATATACCCATATATATATATATATATATGGTGTCTATGTTTTAGATTGTTTAATTATATATTTCCAATCAAATTCTGTCTTCCTTGTTCTCAATTCCAATTCTTTGTTTTTTTCTAATATTGATGTTTCTCTTGGACTTTCAAACTTCCTATTCGCTCTCATTTACTACTGCAACAACCTCCTCATTAATCATTATAATAATAATGATCCCACCCTTGGCCTTGTATGTCTCCTTTGTACCCCATATTAATTTATTACACCACTTTGCTGAGAAAACCAAGTTACACTTACACACACACACATTATAATTATCTAATTAAATTTTTTATAGAGAAAATTTTATTTAGTTTGAAAACTAAGCAATTTCCAAGAAGGAGGAGTTATTTTCATGGTTTTCATAAATATCAAAACATAATCGAAGAACATGTTTTAATATTTATGGAAAGCCATGAAAATAACTACTTCTTGGAAATTGCTTAGTTTTCTAGAATTCCTCTTTGCAGATTTGTGGAATGAACTTGAAACAAACTCTTCATTAAATGAAACTCTAGTTATACATGTTGTTTCTTGGACTTTTCACCAAAATTTAAAACTCATTATTAATTTTTTTTTAAAAAAAAAGTTTTATAAGCCAATATTAATTTATTTTCTTTCTTTTATTTCATTGCTTCCATATTTTCTCAATCCAAACACAGGGTCAAATGTTGAGAAACTATTTAAGAGTTGAATACCATTGAAAAGAATATATATATATATATATATATATATATGTACACACACAATATAATAAGCTTTAAATTAAAAGGACATTTTTAAATTTGCTTAATAAAGAAGGTAATCCAATGTGACCCGGCAAATCAAATGAACTCACGAGTCATGCACGTCACCTACTTATTGCCATTCCCGTTTCCCATCTCCTTTGTAATCAATAAAAATGGTTAAGTTTTCTTCTAATAATTATTTTTCTACAATGCTCTCTCACCTGGCTGACACACCCAAAAAAATTACAGTGGCCTGTTCATGTTATTAAAAAAAAGTTATTATCATTGAAACAGAATAGTGATACTATAATTAACTTTCGATACAAAAAATTAAAGATTTATTATTATTTTAATAAAATGAATGATATTGTGATTAACTCCAATGCAAAAGATCAAGAGTTTAACCGTCTCTCTTCTGAAACATAATTGAAAATAAAGTTTATGTAAAGTGTCTCATCTATATTATTAAAAAAAGATATTAATAAAATATGAAAACAATATTTTTCTAAAAACAATCTCACATATATGTCTCACTAATTTTGTCCATCGTTTCTCTCAATACTTCTTCTATGTGTTTTTACTTTTTATTTAAATATTTTATTTTTTTTATAAAATATAAATTAATAAAATTATTGTACTAAATTATTTAAATATTTAAATATTTTTTATATTAAATAACAAATATTTTTATTTAAAATTTAAATTAAAGATGTGTACAGATGTGTGGAGCACACTCATACACTCAATACATCTTAGTCTGTTACTCCGAAATGTTGGTGAGATATTCTAATGTTTTAATACATCAGTATATATATATTTTTTTAATAATTATTTATATATAAATATATAAATAATAAAACTACTCCATATTTTAGTTATGTATTTTCTTGGGATTCGTTTCCCAGTGAAGCGGAGGCTTTAAGATGTCCCGCAGGAACAACGTAAGACGATCCGCGATTCCGCGTCGAAGCTATGTCTCGCAAACAACAATCAATAAAATGGAGTTGAGATCCTTCTTCTTCTCCTTCTCCTCTTCCTCTCCATCATCCCCTTCTTCTTCTTCTCCTTCTCCTTCTCCTCCGCCCGCCTTCTCTCCGGTGATGCCGAGCATCTCCAGGCGCCCCGCCTGAGAGCGAATCCCAAGACCATTTCTTGTGCGAGAGAGAGAGAGAGAGAGAGAGAGAGAGAGAGAGAGAGATCTATTCATTGTTGTTCGCGTTTGATCTAATGGCGTATAGGGCGGATGATGACTATGATTATCTCTTCAAGGTGGTGTTGATTGGGGACTCCGGCGTTGGGAAATCCAATCTTCTATCCAGATTCACACGCAATGAGTTCAGCCTTGAGTCTAAATCCACCATCGGCGTTGAGTTTGCCACGCGGAGCATCCATGTTGATGATAAGGTCGTCAAGGCCCAGATCTGGGATACCGCTGGTCAAGAAAGGTCTTTCCTTTTCCTGATTTCTTTGGCTTTAGATCTTGATCTGATGCGGATCATGTGCGTTTGGCTTTGGTCTTATGGTCTTGGAGCTCGGTGGTTCTTGTGCTTTTGGGGAATTTTTTTGCTTGAAATCCGTTGTGGATCTGTTTTTACTTTTTATTTATTTATTTATATATTTTGTTGCGGTGGTTTTCGTTGTTTGTTCTGTATTGTTTTCCTTGATTGTTAGGTTGAGTTTCGGCTATCCATTGTTGCTTGTTTGATTGCTTTGCATGTGATTCGGGATTGAGGTTGTGGTATTTTGACGAACATCATTTGGGTATATTACCTTGTTTTTCCATCAATAATATTCAGCTGGTTGATTTGGGTGAAGGTAAGGTAAGCTAAATGAATGTTTGTGAAATTTAGAAGGAATTCAATGTCTCTGAGAGTTCATATTTTGGAAAGTCATTGGTAAAGACATGATATTTAGGGCTAGGTATTATGGGACTTCACCCTAGCTATTATAGAGGTTGAAGTCATGGAAGGCATTAGTTTCAAACAGCAGGGCTTGGTGCAGGGGCAATGGCGGATAAGAAGTTACTCATCAATGAAGAGTTTTGAGTGTCACGAAGGTGGTAATGTGGTTGCATGATTTAGAGAACCTTGTGGCTTAAGATAGCTATATAATATATCTTCTAAAATAGCTTTCAATTGTTGCCTTTTTCTCCAGCATCTCCCTTTTGAACTGAGGTGTTGTATAGTTTCCTAATATTATATTTTGGCGCCTATGTTGTGTAACAATCATTTTTCCTTCTTTTCCATTTTCTCATATTTCTTCTTCTCTTTTGCATATACATTTTGATTGACATGATACATATAAAAACATGTTCATGTATTAGAACTTCTAGTTGCAAAAGATCTGTTATATTTTAGAAAGTTTAATGAGCCTGTTAACTTACTATTTAAGGATCAAAATGTGCGATCCACTTAGGTAAAATCTAATTCAACTTCTATAGTCATTGTTAGATTCCTTAATCCTTTTAAACTCCTTAAATTTTATTATAATAAAGCCACAACAACCTAGTGTTCGAACTCTGTATTGCGCACTTTGAAGATGCTATAAATTTAACATGATATCATTTGAACATTGTAGAACTGTAGATCTGCATCACCATAAGAATGCAGGAACTAGGAAGATCTTTTTGGTCCTATAAATCAAACTATTATATGAATTGTAAATGCAATGTATGGGAATTTTTGAGTAGTTGACGAATGCAATTGACCAATTTGAAATGGAATAGTTTACTATCTTCCATCTGCACTTCTAATGTTTGTCCATGTTTCATCTATCATTCTTTGATAAAGTTTCTGTTCTGCTGTTTCCTATTCAATATACTGTCAAGTCTCAAGCTTCTGAGACTACTTTCTCACAAGGTTCTAGCTAATGAAATGAATAGTTTTGGCACAAGTTCTAGTTTGTGTTTGCACCCTTCTCCCTTCCTTTCTGATCCTTGAATGACTTCTTTTGTAACTTTTATTTTAACTTTTTCACTTTAGTTTTGGCTTTTAACTTTTCACGAGGCTCTTTTAAGGCTCTTTATCACCTCGTTTTCTCCTCTGCTAAAATTTAATATTTGGATATTCTATTTCTTCTTTTCTACATTTTATGGCCTTCTGACTAACATTTTATTAATTATTGAGGAATTTTGATTTAATATTCCGTTCTTCATACCACACACCAGCTTTGCTAACCCAGAAGATAGCCACTTCTTCATAATCCTCACAGTATGTTTACTATTGATGAATCTCTTGAGTATCACTTTTACTAGTCAAGCTTAACATAGATTGGCCAAAACTTGAGTTTTTTGAGATTTTACATGTAAAACCTGTTCTACTATTATCATCTAATGACTATGTTCATGGTCAATCTACTATTTTTAATTATTGCCTTGTGGGTTCATGTTTAAGTTTTGTCCTTATGTGGGAACTCTATTATCAGGTCCTTCTTTAGATAGGTGCATTTTTGACTTGTGAAGGTGAAGCGCTAACTGTTCATCTTGTCTGGTGATATATTCATTATAATTCTGCAGTAAGCTTATGCTTGCAATAATTTGTGTCAGTAGTTGAAAACAAAATATTAATCATGTATTAGGAGCTATGTTCTTTAAATAGCTTCAAAGAATCCACATGAAACCAACCCCAACATACTAATAAAATAGATTATAAAAATGCTGTTTGGAAGCAATTTTGTTTTATTTTTAGAAGCAATGGAGGGTCATATTTCCATTAAAGAACAAAGGCTATCAATCATGCATACTATGTTAAACGATACTTCTGGGCTTGTCTTTTGAACTTATATTTTAAGACTGAAGATTGTCATGACTTTAGGCATAACTATAAAAGTGTTATAATGTTATTCGACTCTGCACGCACCAACTTCAAGGCATTATAATGACATGTTTGTTAGTTTATATTATTAAGTATCTGATTTAGTTAGTTAGTGATCCTCTACTCCATTGCGTATTATTACTTATGTTTGTCCACTTCCCTGGTTTGTGCTTTGTTGACTCAATTTTCGTGTGCTTTTATATAGGCAAACTTATTGTTCTTTCACAATATATAGTGTTGAAATTTTCATCCGCCCTCATTTACTTATTAATAGGTACCGAGCCATAACAAGCGCTTATTATCGTGGGGCTGTTGGTGCGCTCCTTGTCTATGATGTCACTCGTCATGTCACATTTGAGAATGTGGAGAGATGGCTGAAGGAGCTGAGGGATCACACAGACTCTAACATTGTGATCATGCTTGTTGGTAACAAGGCTGACTTGCGCCACTTGAGAGCAGTGTCCACTGAGGATGCCACAGCTTTCGCCGAGAGAGAAAACACCTTCTTCATGGAGACATCTGCCCTGGAATCACTAAATGTGGAGAAGGCCTTCACTGAAGTGCTTACCCAGATCTATCGCGTGGCCAGCCGGAAGGCACTTGATGTCGGTGATGATCCCGCAGCTCTGCCAAAGGGGCAGACAATCAATGTTGGTGGCAAGGATGATGTATCTGCTGTGAAAAAAGCTGGTTGCTGTTCAGCTTAGTTCCATATTTGAAGGACACCAGTTCTTACAATCTTCAGATAGCGGTTTTGATAGTATTTTTTTGGTTGAATTTGCTGGAATTTCACCCTGTTAAAGTTGTTCTACTTCTCTGAACAGTGTGGTAGTTAGTTTAGCACAACTTATGTGGCATATACTTTTTCTTGCTTCAGATTGTACCGAGTAACAATGTTCTTTTCTTTTCACTCTTTTTTGTTCAGTTGATTGTTTGTTCTTGTTTCACTTTTATTGCCTACTATCATTTAGAGATTTGTTTTTGAAGATTTTATTTATAAATTATAAGTTGTTATTACAGAAGTTGATTTGGTACTTGTTAACGTATCTCATTCTTGGTTTCTAGATGTGGTACTGTTAAACAGGAGAGGTTTTTCCATATTGTTTTTTTTTTTTAATTATTTGACAAAGTGGTCAAGCGACAGAGTCAGGGGCATGCACCCTCACTTGAAGACGTGGGACTCGGGTGACAAGTCTGAGCCCCGCGTCAGTGCGATTTAATTTCGGAGAAATGAAATTTCTCTATTTCACTCAACCTCAAGGTGGAATTGTGTTACTGAGCTATGAATTCATTGGTTTTTTTTTTATTTTTTTTATTTTTATTTTTTATTGGAATAAGTAAACTAGAATAACATAATTGTGTAGATTTCTTCATTTTTATTATATATATATATATATATTAATTTTGTTTAGTTTCGTTTGAAATATGACCCACCGTCGATTATAAAAAATGTACAGCAAAAGAAATTATTTCTTAAGGGAGACAAAAGCATACGATTGTCAAATATTTTGTTTATTTTTTATTTCTACTATTAGTACCAAGTGGTGGGAAAAAGAAAAGAAAGAGAAAATAGTAGATAAGATACATATGATTAAAATAATTTGAAAAGCTTGTCTCACAACGGATGCAGCCGAGATGTTGACTGAAGATAACAGTTTTGATTTTTTTAGAAATTATATAGTTTAAATTTTAAAACAAAACAATGAAATTTATTCCATAATTTCCAGCACACTGAATTCTTCCATTCAATGTCTAAAATTAATTCTTGGGTTACTCTCCCAGAGGATTTATATTCATTAGTAGAAAATGCCATACAATTCTCATCTGTCAACAATTTATGAGCATAAAGTGGGTGATGAACCAACAATTTCTGTGACAATTGAACCAAAATGTTTTCTATACACAGCAAATTTTTCACCCTCAAAATTTTTGAGGGTCAATGTATGAAGGGACAACAATTTTTGTCCACTCAAAGTATTTACAACATTTCATTGAACAAGTTCATCAAACAAATACATTAAAGATAGTTCATGAACATCTTCACTTATCTCTTTTATCTGTGTCAAGAGCTGATGTTTTGCAGATTGGGCATATGTTCTTCACCAACAGCCATTGTTTTACGCAATCCGCGTGGTACTTGTGACCACAATCCAAAGTTCCCAGTCTCTCATTTTCCTCGAACTCCACCTGACAAGCCGAAAATCATCAATCCATAAGTGAACATCAAATCATAATATAAATTTGAAGTTCATGTGGTTCTATGAGTTGTTTTGTGATACTTGGATCTCTGAGAACACATTAATTCATTCCAGGAGAGCAAGCAAACTCATATACTAGTAAAATCATCATTTCATGGGTATAAATGATCCAAAGGATTCCGGAAATACCTGGCATATAGGGCAGGTTTCATTTTCTGGAGTGAAATTGGACAATTGATCAGATTGTGAAGACGCCAACTGCGGTGTGTGCATACTTGTCTTCAAATTATTTAGAATTGACTGTTCTGTCAAACCAGTGTTGACATCACCAATCCGCTCTTCCAAGGCTAATAGTTCCTGAAGTGGTAGGTAGTTGATGGCTTCGATAAGAAATTTAGAATAACAAAAAGAGACAATTAAGTAGCTTTGTTGTGTTTCTTATGCAAGCTCGTTCTATAATCCTTAATTTGAAGTCAGAGTTGCCAGCAATATATTTGAAAAGAAATGGTACAGGGGAGATCAAAACTACAGCAAATGCATCTTCAACGAAAAACATGTATAGGCAACAAGTAGAAAGACCTAAGACAGTAATTTATTTCTGTTTACCTCGTAAGTCATATTGTCTATATCCAGTCTCATATCTCTGTGCCGATCAATAGCATCCTCAATGCCATAAATTTCTGAAAACTCTGCCACTGCAGCATCCTGCGAGAACAAAGGAATAAATTTCAACATAGGCATGACCAAGGGCACTCAATGGTATAACCTCTGGAACATTTTATTCAGTATTCAGTCACAAGCATTTAACAGTTCATTGAGAATAGTTTCACGTTCAACGGTGTTTAAACAGTATCTTGTTGTGAAGAAAGAGAAGTAGCAGTTAGTTAATGATGGTGTTGGAAATAGGTGCAGTAGCATTGGAAAGGATAGTATCCTAAATAACACTCTTGTAAATACAAGATGTAATTATTCTTTCACATGCATAAATTCCAGCCTGCTGACTACCCAATCACTGCAGCGATTCTTAGAAATCTCTCCTAAGTCTCTAGTCTATTCTCAAGTGTAGCAAACTAGAAAATCAACTTAGGAACTGAAATTCAGATTCCAGAAGATAAATTCTAACGTTGGTTTGCTGCTAGTTTCATTCATGTTTCCAGAAAGAAATGCTAGTTTCATTCATTTTTTTACATAAGAGAAATTTATTCAAATTTCAAATAAAAGCCTTCATTTTCATCAATATCACAATATGACCTGTGAACCTAACGTTTAAAAGACCTAGACAAGGAGTATTCTATGCAACAGAGACATTAAATGATACCAATTCTATTAAATATGAAGTGTAAACAATGAGGAAAAAAAATATTTGAATTGGCTAAAATTATGGAGAAAGTAAGCAGCATATCTCCATTAATAAATTAAGTAAAAAGGAAGATATAGTGTATAAAACGTTTCAGAGCAAAAGAAGGCAATGTGATGGCCGAAGGTATATCAAAATACATAAAACTTTTCCTAGTTAATGTGTAACGATGTCAAAGGTACTATATGAAGAACATGACGAATACTATATCAGAAATGATATATAATGCAAAATGAAGAAATAAGTAGAAATTTTAGGAAAGATTCAAGACATGTTTTAATCCACAAGGCATGAAATGAAAAGTAAATAAATTTAAGGTAAACCTCTGGTGATAGAATCCTCAAATTTCTCTGGTTGACTTCCACAGCTGTTGGGAGTTGCTGCCAAGAAGTCCTATATATCAGCTCACTGCTGGATGGGAAAGGCAGGAATCTGTAACTGGAATTCAGAGCATCCAATGAAGGATTTACAAGGCCAGGGTACAAATTATGAAATGGGAGTTGATATGGAGATCCAGGGATATGTGTATGATGCCCAGTACTCTGCATTTGCACATTTTGTGCAGGAACTAGTCCAACTGGATGATGGAAGTTAGGAATAGGTGCAGGATGGGGAGGAATGGCAGCATTTTCACCAAGTAGATTTCTCTGATGTCCTTGCACGTCAAAATTCACCATCTCTGCATCCCTTGAGTTAGGACATCTTCCTGAAGAAAAAGACATACCAATCAACAAAGTCATTTACAAGTGAACTTATAATTTTTTAAGGAAGTTCTACAATCCACTGAGATAATTCAGTCAGTTAAACTGAAGAACATCAGTTCAGTACAAGTGAAACAGAAAAAACCAATACTTTCTATAGATTTGGACAATGGAAGAGAGGCATATAAAACAAAAGGTCTCATTCAAAAAAATAAAAAAAAGGGCGGGGGGGTGGCAAACTTCCAAAAGCGAGAAAGATCAACAGAAGCTGCAAAGAAGTATCCTGTCCCTTTAGCAAAAGATCAATCAGTTGCTTAGCAGACACATTGCAATACCATTAATGCAAAGATGGATAACTATTTAAGGAAGGCATCAGACAACAGTAAATGACTTCAAGCAAAACTCAAGTCAGAATCTATACTTCAATTTTAAACATATCCTAAGGAGTATGAACACAACTATCTTAACAAATGATGAAAAAGCAAATTTAATGGACACCATTTTGAGTGGAGCATGTAATTGAAAATCAAAATTCGCCTGCAGGGAGACTAACAATAAGAGCAAAAGCTTTCTTAAATAAAACTTACTAACCTCGCAAATGAGTCATTAAATGAGGATTGGTCCAATTGGAATGCCTTGCTTCACCAACATAACCCCCATGAAACTGTTCAACACATGAATTGTTGGTAGCTTGGAAAGTCTGACTCATAAAATCCCCTTGAACTAAAATAGTTATTATGATGTAGTATGGCAAGCTCAGGCTGATGGCCGTCAAAGGTAGACCTGGTCCGCATACTTCTGTGAGATCTTTCTGCGGTTGGTAAAATGACATTCCCCATGTATCCAGGAGGGGTGACACAAGTGGAATTGGACAAGTTGAAGCAGTATTCATGTGTCCCATGCCACTGCGGTTGTCCAGAATTTAGAGAAAGATAAGGCGAAGAAACACTTACACTTGAGCTCATACACCTATTGATATCAGCATAGTTTCCAGGCATCATTTCTGCATTCTTTCTTTTGCAGGATCCTCTGTCACTATCAGCAAAATAGTTCTGCATACCAAAGCCACTTGCATTTACCCCAACCAATCTACTAGCACCTGAGTATGGTATGCCGTCAGCATTTCCATCATTCTGGAAGGCAGAGAAAAATCTGCTAGAGGATGAAGGATGACTATCAAAATTCGATGGAGAAGGACCAGCAAAAATCATATTTGCAGCATGACTGTGATTGTGAAGAATGCCATGAGAATTTCCATAGAGCATGTCTCTATCAACATGGTCTCGGACTTGGTTATGATTAGGATCTGGATTATGCCCTGCGATTGTCATTGCTGGACACATACTTTGATTTGGAAAGTCCACAGTACAGCTTTGAGATATGCACGTATCTTGATAAAAATGGAGTTGGCCATGCTCTGCTTCCAAAAATGGCATCTGATAAGTACAATGCATGTGCCGTTGCCCCATGCTAGGACAGAAGTTTTCAGAACTCCAAAATAGAGAAATGATCCAGCTGGAAATAGATGGTATTCTAATCTTGGAGACTTAAAGCTGCTTCCTGATGCAAACAAAAGCAAGTGACACAAGACTTAGGATGATTACTAAAGAAACATTACAAGTAAAGATATGCAGCAGCGACATTTGCTGCACCGTGTATAATTGAACCTGTTCGACCACTACAAAAGTCTTTTTATACCAATTCATAAAGTTTGCAGAAACCTAGCTCTTTGAAGAGTTGATGAGACTGACACACTAAACTTTTTAATCTAAGAGACTTCTACGGTTCTGCCATGAATATTCCACTCATTCAAATTCCTTGGCTCTATCTAACACCACAAACAAAAAAAAGACAACAACAATAAGAACACTTTATCATCACCGACATCACTGATAAACAAGGTTACACTTTACATTGAGTATCCAAGGCATCAGAATTCGGAGCTATAAAAAAATAAGGGAGTGCTATGGTTCAACTGTTTTATTGTAAGGGAATTTCTAAACAGAAGTTCAAACAAAAATATGAAAGTATGCTTTTGTTAAAAATCACTTCCTAGGCATATCATTCAAGAGCAAAACTTGATTTTTCAAGGAAGAAGGTGAAATTAAGACTTTTTCCTACTTTCATAACTAAGTAATTGATGACAAATGACCAAGAATTGCAGTGCAATAAATTTAATTGTCGCATTTTACAATGATGTTTCAATAAGAATATCTACTAAAACCATTGACAAACCGATACATAGCTGAGACACTGCTCTCAAAACCTCTCAATTATCCTATATTCTTTCTAAAACAAAAATTCTCACAGCATAGTCATCTTCATCCAAAAAAAAAACTTTGATCCACTTGCTCTAATTCAAATCACCCACAACTGAAAACACACAAACATACAACATAAGAGCACCAATTATTGTTTAGAAACACAAATTAATCCCCATTTTCTATCTACCAACCAAAACAAAACCAAAAAGCGAGGAGAACATCAATAAAAAAATTCAACAACATTACCTCAAAACAGATTCCAGTTTTCAAATGAGGCTCATTCTCAAACCAAAAAACGAAACATTGTCTCAATCATACACACATCGAGATCGCACTTCTCAAAACAAAGCAAGAAACCAAAATCTCAAGGTAAAAATAAAAAAAATGAAAATCAGACACGCAAATTTAAACAAAAAATCAAACACAAAATAACAAGTAAAGAATCTGGGATCGAGAGTACTCACGGGTTTCCTCAGCACCAAATCGCGATTTCGTGATAGCATCCCCCCCAACGAGAAACCCAAGCTGGAAATTCGTTCCGTATGGCGGGGGTGATTCACAACCAGGCAACGAAGCGAATGGGGCGTGGTTTCCAATTATTATTATTTATTTATTTTATTTATTTATTTTTTTGGGTTTTTTTAGAAAAGAGAGAAAAAAAGAAGAAGAGATTAGTTTTTTAAGGGAAACAGTGTTTGTGATTGGATAAACAATTGCATGCCAAAAGCCCGGGATTGCCACGTCGGATGAGGTGGGCCCACACAAAGCGAGCCTTTTACGTCCACATGAAAGAAATCGTGTTGTTGTTTTTCACGTGTAACAGACGGTTGGGATTGCGTCTCCAACTCCCCCGCCCATGCTTTCATGTTTCTTTTCTTTTTTTTTTAATATGTATATTTTTTTTTTGGTTGAAAGTTTATGTTTGATGGGTTTTAATTAAAAAAAAATATAGTTTTAATCAATTAAAACAGTCTCATTGTTTATGGAGATTTAAATGGGAGGTTTTCCAAAATTTCCAGAAAAAAAGTCGCTCGGAAAGCCAATTTTATCAACGAGTTAACGAACATTTGAACATTTTGCGATTTTTGGAGGGTAAAGTATCAGCTAGTAGCATGAAACGTTTCAGTAAGTATAACGTTAGTAATACATCATTTTTTTGAACGACGTGGCTAGTAAAAACTTATCTCCGGTCGATTACTCGTACCACATTTCATATTTGGAGGGCTTCCCGACGAAAGTCTCGAAGTTGACGTCCGATGTGGATGGGCTCTATAATTAGCCCACCCTCAAGACTTTCGTCGGGAAATAACCCCCAAACATGAAATCGTGGCTACTGAGATGACGAGAGTTTTCAGTCGCTACCACATCGTTATAAAAAAAGTATGTGACCATAACATTATACTTACGAAACATTTGTGGCCACCACTGATACTTACCCCAATTTTGGATGTTTCCCATATCTGTGGATTCATATTCTCCGACATTATCATCTTTAAAGAGACAAATGGACCAAAACTCATGGGATATGAGCAAAGTCCTGTCTAAATAAAGGGAGAGAAGAAGCACATAAGATGGGTGCCAAAACCAATCTATTTATTTTGGGAACAAAACATACAAATATGAAAATATATCATGAACTGCAGATGCATGCATCCTGTCAAAACAAGACCAAATGCAATGTTTGCTTATAATCATCCAAGTCTTACCAAGAGAATAAGTCATGTCTCCAGTACCAAAGCTAGGTAGGCTGTGGGGGTATTGCATTTCCTCAGCATACAAATACTAAATTAACTTGATACGTGATGATAAGTCACAATCCATGCATCATTTGTCTCGCATGGAATGTTCATATTAGCGTTTGAAATTCTTAAAAATTCTTAAGTATAAACATATTACATAAACACCATGACATTTGTCATTGTTATTTTGCAAACGGGTGCGAGCATACTGTGTTCAATACATACCCGTGATGCATACACAATGTTTTGCGCAAGGTTGAGAGTGTTCACTTGCGAGCTTCTGCCTTCTTCAGTTCTTTTGCTGGAAAGATGTAAGAAGTAATTAGTAACACATTGTGATCATCCATACTGTCATATTTTCTTATCTTTTTACTGGCTAATAAAAGCATATTCCTTGGTATAACTACAACACAAGGCTGTGTTGCAGTTATTGAGATGCCAAGATAGGCACATTAATGTGTTTAATAGGAGAAGGTTTCATGCCACTAATGAAGAATCTTCAATAAAGAATTGGTAGTTGCACCAAAATGGAGTCAAGTTACCAACTACCAAACTACATATCATGGACCACACCAAAAAGTAAATTGACATTCTATGAATATTTAGAGGATCGAAAAGCACTTACGAAAATATAGTGCAAAATAAAAACAAAATGGTGAACTCTAGTGGAGAAAACATAATGCATGAAAAAAATATCAAATCACTTACCCTATGCTAAAGGATGAAAATGGTTCATAAAGAAGTTGAAATATCATTCTTGCAAAAGGCTAAACAGCTACCATAGTACAGATACAAATGATTGCCATGAGAACATAGAATTTACCAGCTTTCTCTTCTTCTCTTTTCTTTGCAGCCTCAGCTCTTTGCTGCCTTATCAAATTCAGACGCTCTGCAGCAACAAGCTATCATCAGACAGTTGGCTCAAAATTTGGTGTTAAAATGGTACTTTTAAAAGGATACTGTAACTCAGTAATGGGCTATAATATATTGATATTGAAAAAAAAAACCTTTTAACCTCTACAGATGGGACTGACAGATTCACCCAATTTAAATAAAACCTTTTTAACGGTAGCTGTTTCTAAGCTTGATTGCTAGAGATCCAACACAAATTTCCAATCAAATTTGAACCAACACAAAGTTCCAATCAAAATTTGAATAACATATAAAAAAGTTGAATCGGTAACATAAACACTAGTCACATTAACTTGAATTAGAAGAAACTCAGCACACCAGATAATTATTTAGCAACCACTATTTTATCGCCTTCTCTTAGGTTCAAATGTTGGTAGTATGAAGACAACATCTAGTTTCAATGTATTGATAAAAAAAAAGGCCCACTCAACCTCTGAATCTGCCACCACTATTTTAATAAAACACAATATCAAACATCACACTGGAAATATATGGAGAGATGGAAAGTAAGATAGTTCCTCAATAATTTACCTAAATCTTTTACGGGCCTGTTCTGTCTTCCCTTGTTCCTGCAGCCGCATATAACGTTCATGAGCTTTTTGTTTCTCTATTTCCTCTCTGTGAAAAAAACCAGAACCAGAATGTTAATATGATTGTCTAAGCCAAACAATGCAGGTAAGACATAGCATCTGATTAAGAAATCAGGGAAGAACTCAAGTTTCTATTGAAATGCTTTTCTGAGAAATCAATGAAGTTCAACATCAAGAACAGTTCAAAGTTGCATACCAAATTGAAAGTAGAAACCCAGAAACAACCAGGTAACCTTTGCTTTTCAAGAAATTCAGCAAATAAATATTCACACCACTGAAGATAACTCCACAAGGAGAAGTCCAGGTTCCAGGTTATTCATTGAACAATAAGGATATTCATAAAAATAATTATTTCATAAGTCAGCTGGTACTGGAAACATAAAAAATTGTCAATAGCTAAAATTGATCTAATAGACCAATCACCAGCTCAGCTTACAGAAGATGTTTTGTAGGATAGCCTCAATAAATCTTTATTTTGTTTTTTAATCATTAGAATCACTGGATTAAATTTTCAGAAATAGGTTTTGGGTATTTATTTGTTGTTCTGGTGTGTGCTTGCGTTATGACTTAAACAGCACATATGGCATGGTAGCAAATGCATCAAGACTCAGGAGGTTCAGCCTAAGTCACAGTTAAACAAGGACAAACGAAATACAAGACTTTTAACACACAAAAAAGCACAAAAGCACACAGATAACAGCTTCTGCATACCTTTCACGCCTAGAGAGCTCTGGTGTTTTATCAAGCTGCAGAAACACAACATTTTTTGGTCAATTAAAAAATTATTTTCTTCTTGTAAAAATAGAAAAAATTAAGAGCCCAAAGTACTATAGGAAATCATTGAACTTCGAGTCAGAGAGAAAAAGAAAGAAGATAGTCTAACTTACATCTGCATCTTTGGCTTTCAAGTTTTTTGGTCTTACAAGGTTTGGATTTGCAGTTTCAATAATACCCTGTGTCCCTTTACTCCTCTGTAATGAGAAATGTTATCATGCAGATAGTGAGAGCGACATAACTGCATGACTGCATGATGGTAATGTATCAAGTAAAACATTGCAGGAAAACATCATGATTACTGAAAAAAAAGGAACCTCAATTTCTTCTTCTTCGGATTCTTCTTCCTCTCCTGATTCATCTCTTACTTCATCTTCTGCTTGTTCCTGTTGGATGTTATAAAAAATTAAGCCCACACCACTGCTGACATGGCATTGATAACAGACAGATTTTAAGATTTCACAAGAGAGGTATAATTAAATCCTCAGTTAGCCATTGCATATGTCGTACACTGCTCATTTTCAAAACCAAGCATGCTCTTCACCATCAACAATTAACAAATGGAATAACCTAACCGCAATATTTTTAGCAAATAAAAAAAAACATTTATCCATATATATCTCAATCTGGGAAGGAAACAAAAAAACCAGTTCTGAGTTAGATGACTACTATAGGCAAAAAAATCTTATGGTAGGAAGCATATCAGTTATTCAGGTCGGACTTGTCCAAAGGGAGACAAATAGAATGATGCAATCAAAAGTAAATGATGTTTTCATGAGCGAACACTGCTGGTTTTTCTTTTTTTTTGTTTTTTCTTTTGTGTGTGTCTGTGTGTGTGTGTTTGTAATGTACTGGTGTAAAGGAACACATTTCATACTAATCACTGTTAGAAAATTCAAGTATCTTGATGTACTATCCATAAAAGTCAATGCTCAATAGTAGGTTTTGTGTTTGCCTTCAATGGCTTGTCTAGTTATGCTAGTTAATTAGATGACCTACAACTTTTGACTTTGTTTAAAGCCACATTTTCCAATAAGCTGATGTTTTACTCAGAAGGTTCGCAAAGAGAAGTTGAGCAATTGGTTTCCATGCATTTATAAGTCATCCTCTAATGACTAATACTGATGGTCATAAATTCTTAGAGATTGCATTCACTTTGCACTTAAAACCAAATCCAAGTAATCCTGAAAATATAGCATTTAACAATGAAAGTTGACTCCCAAGTATAATACTGGCTTTTTTGAGAATCAATTCCGACCCAGTTTGACACTACTCAAGAAAGTTATTACACAAAAATTAATTATGTTATGTAACTAAAAATATTATTTTGCGGTTGAGCAAAAATACAAGCTAAGGAAATGCAAATACTTGATATCAGTCTGCAATTTCAGCATGTAGCAGTTAAGATTAATACAAAAAGATAAGAATGCTTACTTGCTTAAATGTGCGAGGACGGGCTGAAGTACCAGCAACTGCAATTATTTGTGACCATAATAGTAAAAATAAGCAAAAGGGAGCAAAGATTTATATCTAACTGAGATGCAAGAAAGGGGAATCATGTTAAAAAAAATGTCTTTCAAGACCACAATTATTTTTTTGTGTAATGAGAAAATTGGAGAATGTTTAGACTTTGTGCCTTTCATGAAGACAAAAGACAAACTTATGATATATCTTTCAAGGCATATATACCAAAACTCATAATTAAAAGAGACAGTTCAAACAAGATGGTCATTTTCTTCCTCTTTTCTTTATCTTCCAATGAGGTGGTTTATTGAATGAATTATGTGGCATCCATCAAGCCTTCTAACAATTACACTCGCCCTGCCCACTGTGCCATATATTCTGTCTAGCATGGGACTTAGTGTAATTATTAGCATGTTTTAGATACCAAGGGGCTCTCCACCACTGATAGTGGGCTCTTTGAACTCAATAATATTCCACCATAACTGAGATTCCATACCAAAGCATCTTTACTTGCATACCAAATTCCTTACCAAAAATCATCACAAATCCCCTCCACAAATCCAAGCCTCAAAAGTAGGCCCCGGAAATGCCCGAGCTTTTTCCTTTTTTTTTTTTCAATAAAATTCATGTATGCATACTTGCTCCCAAGGTTCCAAGCTCCCAATTAGTCTCGCTAAATGAAAAAAAAAAAATTTGCGAGCAAATAACATCGCCGAAAAGCACAAGCTACAAGCCGAGCAAAAACAAATAAACTCATCAAAACAAAAACATCAAATCAACCAAAATAACCATCCATCTACAAAGATTTGTCGACAAAACAACTATTCTAAGATTATCACCACAGAAAACTCAACAAAAGCAAATCCAATCCAATTGGCAAACAAAAACAAATCAAGAAATTGAGATCCAAATCAAAACAAGAACCCAAGAAATCACAGGTCCAATTCAAACAGAAATAAAGAGATTAACCAAGCATCTTACTCATCTCCTCCGGGGTAGAGAAGTTCCTGCGACCCGTGGGCTTGCCCTTGAACTTCCCCCTCCCCATTATCGAGAACTCGTACTAAAGACAAAGGATTCGAGATCAAAGAGAAGGAGGAGAAGAAGAGCTCGTCTCGCTTGGCGTCTCAAACCCTACTGCGCCTCTCGGGAAGGGAACCTCTTTCTTTTTCTCGCGCGAAGAATCTGATCCGAGGGAATCGCACGAATCTTAAAGCACTTTTCCGGAGGGTTACTAGGTAAAGTTCTGGTAATTGATAACCGTTGAGATAGAGATTGTTGGCTGATCCGACGGCTCTGATACAAAGGGAAACTTGTGACTAGAGCTATTGACTTTTGCACCGGTTATTCATAACTGAATTGATTTTAATCCATGTCAAAGATAATAGTGCAATTTTTCACACACTATTATGATGTTTACTTTATGAATTTAGTATATATGTTTTTATTATTAATGAAGAATGAGAGGTTATAAATTTATTATGAATTTATATGTCTAAAAAAAAATTTTTCAATTATACGATCGTGTATGTATAAAATCATGTGACCATTCAACAATTAAAATGATCATTATATAATAATAATCTATTGTAAAATAAATAATTTAAATATTTTTTTATTGTCATGATTTTTTTATTAAAAACATTTGGAACAATACCATACAATATGTACTTCACAAACCAATAATTTTTTTATTTATTGAAATAAGATTCATTGTATAAAATGTTTATGTTCTACTAGTGAGGTAGTTTGGAACCTTAGCTCAAAGAAAATAAAAAATACAGATATTAAGAAAGTACTTTCACATATGTTAAAGTTTTTAATACGTAATTATTCAGATTTTATCAATATACACATACTACATGCAGAAAAAAATCATTATATCTCTATCGAGCACTACAATCATTAGACATGAAATGAGTTCATTCAAGTAAACAACTTCAAAATGTATACATGCATAAAAATTTATTATATCTCTATCAAGCACTATAATCATTAGACATGAAATGAGTTCAATTAAGCAAACAACTTCAAAATGTATACATGCATAAAAATTCATTATATCTCTATCGAGCACTACAATCATTAGACATGAAAATGAATTCAATCAAGCAAACAACTTCAAAATATAATAAATATTAATTAAACTAATAATTTCTCACTAATTGAGATTACTACAAAAAAAAATATTTAATATAATTTTCTTCATAAAACAAATTTAAACTTGAATTTCCCAAATTTATTAAGATCCAATCAATTTCCAACCATTTAAACAAGAAAAAAAAAAAAAAAAAAACACCTATTCATATTAATAATTTTTTTTAATCCAAAAACAAATTCAACATCCACTTCAAACAAAATTTTCCCTCCTCTATAAAATTTTTAAATACGTGAAGAAAAAAATATATATATATAAATATGCCTTTTCCTCAAAATTTTCAGAATATTTATATATATATATATTTATTTATTTATTTTTCCCTTCCTGCCCTTCTTCCTTGATATCGATCAAGACTTCCCAGTGAAGCCAGGCGGCGGCGAGGTCTGAGAGGAATGGACAGCCGAGCAGCAGAGAGGAAGAACCCTAACCCTAACCCTAACCCTAACTGGGCGCAGCTCCAGAAGAAGCTGAAATCTCATCGCCCCAGACCATCCCCCACCACCAACTCCACTGCGGAGGAATCAGCGACCTCATCGGTGTTGGGCAAGCGCAAGGAGAGGCCGGGGTCGGAGCCGGAGCCGGAGCCTGAGGTATCTCCGGCTTCCGTTCTATCGCCGACGTCGGATGATTGCAGGTTATCTCGGCTTTTGTTCGTGATCCTTCCTGGTTTTTTAATCTTGTTTGTATTGTTGCTTATATTGTGTGGCTTGGCAGTTTGACGAAGGCGTTAGCTATGGATTGTGAGATGGTCGGAGTGAGCTCCGATGGTAGCAAGAGCGCTCTTGGGAGGGTCACTCTGGTGCTTTATCCTTCTCCCATATAAATTTCTCAGAATTCTTTACTTTTTTATTGTTTTGAGTATGATTTGGTAGTGACATGCTTTTTGAGATTGGAAAGACTAACTCGTGTTATTAGATATAAACCTGAATGTATATGTTTGTTGAAGAAGAAGGAAAGGCTATGCATTGTCTTTCTATGATCAGAGCAGCAGTAAGATGCATTTTGCAAGCCTTAAACAATGTTCGGGAATGTATTTTAATTTTATCTTAGTGACATTAGATGTTTTTTGGGATATTCTTCATCTCATGAACAATGATGTCATTGAATTTTTTTTTGGAGAAAACATGTACATTAAATGTACATTAAGCCCAAAATGGCCTTTTGGATCAAATTATCAGAGAGCAATAGCATGCTTAAGTAGCATACTGATGGTTATCTTGAGATAGGCTTGTATAAACCTATGAAAACAAAAGTTTGATGGGTGACTAGTAGGCATACAACTATCGGATTATTGAGTTAGAGGAAAATGATTTGGGACAATCTAATGTTCCATCAGAGATGGTTCTTATTTGAAGAGTGGGCTGTAATATTCAAGTGGCTTAGCGATGATAATCTTGGTTTGATTATCGGAAAGCTATGAAAGCAAAACTTACTTGTAAAACTAGAGGGAATACTATAGAATTGAGTGGTTTATGCAAGCAAAGACTAATTTGAGATACGTTGGTTTGCCGGCAAGGATTAGTGGCTTACATTTGTGTTAAAGGTGGAGAAAGAAAATGAGAGAACCAAAGTAGTGAAATAAAGGTCTTCATAAGAAGTTCAAAGAAGCATCTATAAATGGTTGTATTGGAAGGCAAAATTATAATAGCTGAACATAGTCATTAAATTAAGTTGTAATAATTGGAAGAGCCATATTGGTTAAGCTGGAAGTAGCTCATGTTAATTTTTCATTTATATGGGCGGGTATTTTCTTTTCTTTCATATGTTTGGGTTGCTTATGATAAATTCTCATCTTCCCAGTAGGGTGCTCGAGGCTGGGTCTTTATAATCCATTAAAGCTCCTTGCCCTGGTGAACCAAGATATCAATGAGTTGTTGATAAAATGCCTATGAAGGATAGGTACACTTAGAACTGTTGGTTTCAGGGTTTTACCACATAGCGATCAATTCCTTAATCAATTTGTTGCTAGTTGGGCATCCAGAAGAGTGTCCTTGTGCATTGATAAGAATCAGCTGATTTATAATTGGAAGTATATCTAAGCATTAATCCGCATATCCTCAAGAATTATCGGTATCATACACATGCATGGAGAAGTTCTGTTGCCTCCACTGATGAACCACCAATTCAGACCTCTAAAGGAGACCTTTTGCAAGGGTGAAGCATGTGATAGTTTCATGAAATTCATTGTTAAAATTTCATGGCAGTTTCCTGTGTGCATGATAATCATCAAGATTCTTTATTCTCAGGAACTGTCTGGATCATAGTGTTATATCATCCGTGTTTTGTTGCACGCCACATGTATTAACCTATCTTCATGTCATTTTACCTGCCAACTTTCACTTAAAGAAGTTTAGCAGATCATGTGGCTGCTTTTAAATATTTATTTTGAATACCTGAACTCTCCAGTTGAATTTCATTCTGTTAAAGCACTGCTTATCTGTCATTTCATTTTTCTCATGTGTTCTTCTTTGTGATTGCTCTGTTTTTCATGCAGGTTAATACATGGGGTAATGTTGTGTATGATGAATATGTCCGGCCGATCGAGCGAGTTGTTGATTTTCGTACAAAAATCAGTGGGATCCATCCCAGTCATTTGAAGAAAGGTTTAAATTCAGGGCCTCAATTTTTTTATTTTTTTATTTTTTATTTTTGCTTTGGTTAATTACTGTTTAATTCCGAGTGATCTATAATTCCTTTTTAATTTGTTGGCAGCTAAAAAGTTCTGGGTTGTACAGAAGGAAGTAGCAGACATGATCAAGGGAAGGGTCCTTATAGGCCATGCTTTGCACAATGATCTCAAGGTTGTAGTCACCTAGGTATCTTTTTCACTGTTATTCTTAGTGAGGCACTCCTAGCTGAAGTATTTATGCTTTTACAATTTTCATCTTCAGGTACTATTATTGAGTCATCCAAAGAGGGATATACGGGATACATCAGCATATCAGCCTCTACAGAGGTGCCTCTTTCTTTTAAAACATTTTTCTCATATGATATGTGAAATTTTCTCTAGGTTCCATTCTGTTTTAATAATTTGTTTAACTATCAAGTCAGGGAAGGCCGAAGAAGAGCACTCAAGGATCTTGCAGATGAGGTTCTTGGTGTCAAGATACAACGGAGACAGCACTGTCCTGTAAGTGAAATTCTGTTGATTAGTGTTCTCTAACTATCATTCTATAGTTTTACCTGATAAAGAACTCCAGTGAAGTACTCTATTACTACTATACTGTCAGAGCTCTCTCTCTTTTTAATGTATAATGCTATAGTGCATGACTGATTATTTAGTTTTACCTAGTGAAGTTCTCCAATTACAATGATTGCACTTCCAGGGCTCTCTTTCTCTCTCTCTCTATCTATATATATATATATCACACATATATATTTTTTTTCAAGGTCCTTGATCCTTATCACATTTAGCCAATTACATTTAAGACTCCTATAAGTTTTGGATAATAACTTGCCAATCTGTTTATGTGACTATTCAGATAGAGGATGCCCGAGCAGCCATGCTCATCTATAAGAAACACAAGAAAGAATGGGAGAAGAGTATTAAGGGGCACTTCAGGTTGAAGAAGAAGAAGCTTAAAAACAAGAGCAAGAAGAATCCAGCAAATAGAAACAAACTTTTTATGCAACATGATGGTGAGACTACCACAGGTTAGTAACTCAGCATGGTTTTTGAAAGATGCACCAAGCTACTCACCTTCATAGCTCAGGCATTGTGTTCAATATTAACCATTGTTCTTGCATGCCCACTTGCTAGCAAGTAGCCAAGTTTGTTTTGGAAGATGCACTAAACTATGCTCTACACGCCTTCATAGCTCAGACATTGTTTTCAAAGTTAATTATTGTTCTTGCATGCCCATTTGCTAGCGAGTAGCCAAGTTTTGACCACTGATGATTTTGTGTTTTCTGTGCCACATGTGAAAACCGAATGGTCAATTGGCATAATCCACACTTCCTAGTCATGTGTCTTTATCAGGTTGTATTTTGTAGTATCTATTAAACTCTCATAGTTATGCATTCATATCGGCTCGGAAATACTAATATATCGATACCAATCAAGTTGATTGTTATTTTGTCGTAATATTGAGGGTGTATAGTGTAAATGAAATGACTATTGACTAATCTTAGATATGTGGAATTGACAGATATAAGTGCCTAAATTGCTTATTGATCAATTCTACTGATTTAGACAATTAGTCTGTGATAACAAGAATGGTTGTATTAGTGGTCTTGTATTATTTGCCTTGGTAATCTTCATTGTTTTATATATAATATGCCAATGTTTATATGCGTATATATTAAAATTGCATGTTCAATATTCGGTTATAAATCAGTGCCATAAAATAATTTGTCATTTTTAAATTAATTTATTCAATTATTTTTCTCCAAATCAACTATGGCCTAAAAATCTTATTCTCTTCTTTGCTTTATATTTCCTTGAATTTTGTGTCTGGGTTAAGCTAAATTTGATTTGATTAATATTAATCAAAATAAGATTATATATTAATATTATTATATTTAAAAATTATTAGTTAATAAATTTATTTGTTGATTTATTAAAAATGGAGTATTTGCTAACCTACATTATTACTGGATAACCTGTGTTATCATCCAACTAATTGCACTTGTGTTTGGCCACTAGTACGACTCTTTGGTTGAAATTTTGAATTTCTTTTGTGGAATGAGATTTAATTTTTGGTCAAGTATAGCCAGCTAACTTCAATAAATGGCGTGAAGACCAGAAGTGATGGTGGGTCTGGTTATTATGTGGCTCACATTGGGCAAACTGTTAGATGATTTGAATGAATGATATGAATGAATTATTGGGTTTGAAATTTCAATTAAAACGTTTAACACACGTGGACACCTTCCGGGAATTCGGGAATTAGGGTGTTTCTCTGGAGAGAAACGTAATGCTAATAATTTGATGTTTAATGTCTTGTCAAAATGTATTGGAAAAAACTTCAAAACTGAACTTTTTATTGAATTTTCAGGTAAATAACAAATAGTTCCGGAAAATTCACTTTCACCATAAGAACTAAAAACTAAAATTAAACAAATCCTAATGAATCTTATTAACTCCTAATATAGTACACACTATAGTGGCTTAATTATTAATGTGCTCAACTATGTATGTTCTACGAACGTTTTTTTTTTTATGTTTCTTCTATATATTATATTTATATAAGATCCACAAATTATAAATTTATAACCACACTATTGACTCAGAATTAATTCAACCTTTTTTTAATTTTATATTCATCTATGCTAAAGACCTAAAAATCACTTGGAGAATATTTTCATTGTAAAATAAATTACAAATTTATAAAAATAATTTATAAAAAATATTCTAGAAACCAATTAAAAATATTTTCATCAAAATAATAGCCTCTCCACAAAGAATATTCAAACGTCAAAAAACACCATCTGGACATCTTAACAAAATTTCAGAGAACATTCAGTAACTAATCAAAAAAATTCCATACGACCAACTAAATCAAGCTACCAACTCAGTGAGCTCCACTCTATAAATACATGCACCCACTTTGGCAACTCCATGAGACAGCTTTGCAGAGCTTAAAACCATAATAACAATGGCAACACCAATCAAGAAACAAGAATTCACAGCTGAAGAGCTTCTCCAAGCTCAAGCTCAAGTGTTTCACCATGTCTATGCTCAAATTGGCGCTATGTCCCTCAACTGTGCCATTGAGCTTGACATCCCGGGCATCATCAGCAAGCACGGCGGTGAGCCAATGCCGCTTTCCAATCTCATCTCGTCTTTGCCGATTTCTGCAAAGAAGGCGGCCTTCCTTCCCCGCTTAATGCGAATACTTACACATATGGGTTACTTTGTTCAAGAAACAGCAAGTGATAAAAAGGAGGTGGCTTATACAATTACTCCCTTATCAAAGGTCCTTCTCAAGGACAGTCCTACAAGCTTATCCTCTTGGGTCATGGGAATGCTTCATCCTTATTCCAGGGTGTCTTGGCATCGTCTTAGTGATTGGTTCTTGGAAGAGAGGTATGAGACGCCGTGTGAGCTTGAGCATGGCAAGTCACTTTGGGACCTCGCCAGTGAGATACCCTACTACAATCACAGGTTTGATATTATAAAATTTGGCTTTGATAGCATGAAAATTGATAGAAAGATAATGATGTAATTGTGCAATATGACTATGTAAAGGTTCAATGAGACAATGGCGGGAGACTCACGGTTGCTGATGAAGGCGGTGGTGACAAAATGCGAGGAGGTGTTCCATGGAATGAGGACACTGGTGGATGTCGGTGGCGGGACTGGGACATCGGCAAGGACTATTGCTGAGGCATTTCCACACATTAAGTGTACCGTCTTTGACTTGCCACATGTGATTGCTGATATGCCAGAGAGCCCTCTTGTTGATGCAGTTGCAGGAAATATGTTTGAATATGTCCCCAAAGCCGATGCTATTTTTATGAAGGTATGATTTTATGCTTATCTAACATATTATCCAAGACAAAGTATGACACAATTAGAAATATAAAAATTTATTTCATTACAGTTGATTCTTCATGACTGGACCGATGAGGACTGTGTGAAGATATTGAAGAAGTGCAAGGAGGCAGTTTCAGAAAGAGAAGGGAAGGTGATCATTGTGGATATAGTTTTAGACTCGAACAAAGAGGATCCAAAAATGACTGAAACACAGCTCTTTTGGGACATGGTGATGATGGCATTCACAGGTGGATTAGAGAGGAATGAAGATGAGTGGAAGCACATCTTCAATGAAGTGGGGTTTTCAAGCTATAAGATTACTCCTTTGGGGGTGAGGTCCCTAATTGAGGTCTTCCCTTCAATTATACATAATTATGGGGCATCCAGTTCTATGTATGTCATGAATAATCTGTTGAAAAAGGCATCTAGTTATATGTAATTTTTGAATAATTTGTTGAAAAACAAATACTCATCGAGAATAAAAGTTAGGAAATTTTTCTTTTCAATCGCTTATGATATGATCAAGTTGCATGACCTAGGGTTTCCCCTATCATTTTCCATAGCCGCTTGCAGGAAAGGGATCATGACTAGTGTGTAGATTCTTTGCAGGTATCCTGCTTTACTAAATGGACAGCTGCAGCTAGGCTCCTCGACATTAAACTAACACCTTAAAATGTCTAACTTAGTGAGAATCCAATATGATTTAGAGACAAAAATTAATTGCTGCATGTTAGCATATCAATAAAAAAGATGAAACAGGCTCTATAAGCAACTATATCTGAAGCAAAATCTTTGTCTAGAAGTGCAAAATACTTGCATTGACTTTGTTTTTCCAAGAAAAAATCGTAAAATTAATCACACAGCTCTATTTCAAACTCTGAAATTCATGGTACTACTAAGAATACAGCTTACTGCCCCCTTAGATAGTAATTAACAGTTGACCTCTAATTTACACAGAAAAAGACATGCTTTCTTTGTGAATAATTAAAATGATCCCACTACTCTTACGGTAGCATTCTTTTCTGTAGAACTCTTTCACCGAAAAAGCACTTCAACAACTCATTGATAGATTTCTCCAACACCATAAAGAGTTTCCAGTAAAGATATAATGAATAATGGATTTTTTTAATAAATTTCAAGATAGAAAAGCATGCTCCTAAATGCATTAGCAAGAAAATTTAAGCCCAGTAACACTATCTGTATTGAGTTTTCCGGAAAAGCTTTGAATTTCCAACACTGGATCATAACAGAAGTTCACAACATTCCAAAACTATTCTCAATGGGAACTACATATTGCATGAGAGCAAAGATATCAAGCACTTAATAAGGCCTAAAATCAATATAACGTAACATAAAAAACAAGGATAATTCTCATGCATAACAAAGGATATAAAACACAGGCATGATGATCAACAATGATCATTCAACAACAAGAACAACATCTCAAGAAGCCAACAACTCTCAATATATATTATATAGATCTTAAAATCTGACAAAGCAACAATCCAGAGCACTCGTCATTGCAAACAACATCTGCAATGACACCTAGTTCCAATAAAATCAGCATTCTTCACAATGCTTGCAAGATAATCAAAATTTCACAACCCAAAAAGACAACACTTTGCAGTCAAACGCATAACAGGACACTCTCAAGCATCACATAATTGGAAGGAACTCAAACCTTACTAATAAGAAAGTTCCAACTTTTCATGGATTTTATGAGTAGAAATGCATTAAAAACTTCATACCTTAGAGAAATTCACTTCCTTTTTCGGAGAATAAACAAATCAGTCTCCTCGTAGGCATAGTCGGGATGGAGATCCTCATGCGGCACCTTCTCAATCACCGGAAAAACCCTTCCACAAACCTCCCAAAACAACTGATGCGCCTCCGGAGACCTCAACTGGTACCCAAGAACGACAGCCCCGTCTAGCTTCACGAGCTGCTCCATAGTGGAAACAAGAGCCTCGACGGATTCCTCCAAGTAAACGACATCAGCAGCGATGACAAGATCAAAAGGGGGTTTTAGTGCTTGAATTTGAGCTTGATTGCTCCAATAGAGCTGGGCGATCTTGGGGGTGCGGGGAAGGCTAGGGCGATTACGCTTGAGGTTACGGCGAAGGGCGGGCATGACAGGGGCGGTGTCGGTGAGGACTACCTCGAGGCCGAGGCGGGTGAGAGCGAGGCCAGCAGGCCCACAGCCGGCGCCGAGCTCGACAGCGCGCTTACCGGAGAAGGAGAGGAGGTCGGTGTAGGAGTTAGGGCTGGGTAACGGAGAGCCAGCGATCGAAGAACTTGGCAAGGATGAGGGAGCAAGGCCAGACGGAGGTGCCGACATGCATGGATCCATTGTCCTGCTCGAAGACGAGGTCGGCGCCGCCGATGGCGAGGGTTATCGCCGGCGAGTCGGTGAAGCGCATTGGCGGGGAGTGAGAGAGACCGCGATGGAGAGAGATGGAGGGAACGGGCTTTTATCGAGCTGAGCTTGTATTGGGCCATTAGCCCAAGAAAAGTTTTTGAGGCCCAGGTTTCATTGCTATTAAATTAATATTAATATTATCTAGACTACCTAAATTACGGTTATACCCTTAGTTAGGATTATATAATGAGATGTTAAGATAAATTTCAAAATTAAGGTAAAGTTTTCATGATGGTGTGGCATGCATAGCCTTGAAAGTTCTTTTTGGTAGAGAAATGAATAAATATTAACAAACTAAAAAGGTAGAAAATAAATAGTACTTGAGATTTTTAAGGGCACGATAACTATCTGTGGTTGCGATGGAGAGGTCTCAAATTTGAACCTCTTAGATTATAAATTCTGTGTGAGAATAACCTCTTGTTCTCTCTCAAAGATGCATAGTGGAGGTTATTTTTAAGAGATTAGTCAAGTCACCATAATTAGTGTATTTTTGTACCAGCTTATTTTTTATTTTGTTGTTTGTTAATTTTGTTAATTAAAAAAAAAAAGATTTTTAGCGTCTTGAGGATATGATCCATATCCGAAAAATTAAAAAAGTGTAATCAACTTTTAGAAGGATGAAAATGATGGGAGAAGGTATTGATTGAACATATGGATGTGCTTTTCGAGCCATATATTCTAAAAATTAGTTTCAGTGAGGAGATCACAGACATATATATATCCATTTGTATATGGAAGAGAACATTTATAGTAATATTAGTGCAGTGAGTTTTAACTTATCAAATACCTCCCCAAGTTCCTCTTTAGAACACTTTCTTGCCATTGCACATCATTTATTTAAGTTGATGTATGTTTGGGTTCATTTACATTCAATCTGAAATTATTTTCATGTCATTAAACTCAAAACTCTTGCACTGTGTTTCTTTAATAGATCATAACATACACTGTTTATGTGAAGATATAACTACTACACAAATAATTAAAATTCTAATATATGACATTAATTAGCTAACATCATCCCAAGTTCTAATTTGCCATTGCTCCAAATCAGTGCACACTTCAGAGAACTCAGAGACATCATGATCATCAAACATATTGGCCCCATTACTAAAGAAAGAAAAGACACAAAGAAAAAAAAAGAAGAAGAAAAAAAACAGAAAGCAAGAAGAACATGAATGACATATAAACCATGCTCATGTCCAAAGATCAAATCAAGTCAATGTAAACATTCAGACAAACTCTGTCACCATCAAAGTTTCACTTGCCCTGCATTGCATGCATGTTTTCATTAGATCAACAAAGAACTAATGAACACATACATATATATAAATATATATATATATAAACATGCAATAAAGAAAAGCAAATTAGTAATAGCAGACCTACAAAAGAGGATTCTCCTTTGCCTGCCTCCCAAAAAACAAAAGCAGTGAGCATCCTAAAGTGAGTGCCTTTTCATGGTCCCATGAGAGAGTATATGCATGGAGATATCTATCTTTCAAGATAAATAAAGCATTGTTCAAACATCCTTTCTTGCACTCATTGCACCTTTTCATCACTTCATTTTTTTACTTCCTCTTTTCCATGGATAGATAGAGAGTAGTGGTATCAAATCCATCCATTGATTGATGGTTGGCAAAGAGTTTGGAAGCCACCAACACCTAAGAAGTCCCTAGTTTGTCCTCCAAGATCATCTCTTGCAATGGCTCTCCGTTTCACCGGATATACATCATCGTCTTCGCCGCCGTTCATGAAGCCAACACCATTGTTGATAAGGCTCTCTATGTGAATATTTGAATCCATGTTCTGGTTCATGTTAAGCAATGTATCAGGCATAGTACTACCACCATGGTGACACTTCATGTCAATGCTTGCCGGAAAAGATTGAACGGTGCTTTTCGTAACGCCGATACTCGCAGCCTTCTGTAACAACGCAGTCGCCGACATGTCGGCCGATGTCGAGTGACTGTGAAGCTGAGCAGTAGTGAAGAGTGAAGGCACAGGCATGCTAGTTAAAAGATTATGTATTGTATCGGCTTCTTTGAAGCTGCTCTCCGGTGGATTGCTAACATTTGGTAGCTCACCGGAGTTCGGAGACGATAACTTATTGTTCCCATAAATCCAGCTCATGTTATAGTCGGAACAAGAAGTGAAGGGATCAGCACAAATCATGTTGTTGCTCAGCGAAAGACCGGAATCTCCAGCAATTGACGGTTTGAACAAAGAAGAGAAGTTGTGAGCCATGTTAGGCCTCATCAGGCCACCATTGTAGTTAAGATTAGTTATAGAAGGGAAGCCATTGATGCCGGCTGCGGCGGTGATTCTAGCCGTCTCTTCGGCTAAGGCATCACAGAATGCTCGGTGAGTGATGAAAGCTATCTCTCCTGTATTCAGACCAGAGACATTCATATAATTAACAATTTGTTTAAGATGGAAAGATGGATGAAGATGACAATGTTAATTTGGCAATATTAGAACATTAATAAGAAGGGGAAAATTAAGTTTGTGGGGCTTGTCCTTTTTATGGTAAAAGCCTAGTGAAATGATAGAGTTTATTAGTGGTGTTTGTCATGTAGGAAGAGAACAAGAAACACTGACTAACAACCAATGCTTACCTTTTCCACAGTTCACTTCCCATGGAGATGTTTGTAGTTGATGAGAAGATAGAGACGAATTGGAACATATCCATCATGCATCTCTCTCTCTCTCTCTCTCTCTCTCTCCCCTCATCCTTGTCTTGTTCTTATCCTTTTTTTTATATTTTATAAAAAAACTAAGTGTCTATCATGAGCTCTTATATGTATATGTACAGACAGAGAGTGAGGAACAACTAATGTCCTTCATTTAACTATCACAAATAACTTTAAAAAAATGCCAAATAACATGCCTAACATGAAGAAGAAAGCCTAAGAAGAACAAGAAGAAGAGATCATGACTTCATTAATTAATTTGATCGAGTCTAACAAGTAGGAAAAGCTTATTTCTTGGTTAATAAATAATTTGATCCTCACTGTAAACTCAAACACAGAGCTAAGAACTCAAGATTACTTGATGAACATACCTTGAGAAAAGAGTACCACAATCACAGCGATACTCACGAGTACCACAAGTTTTAGAGTGAGCTTTCCAATCTGACTGAACAGCATATCTCTTTGCGCATTTGTCGCACTTCCACTTCTTCTCACCGTGCTTCCGACAAAAGTGTTTCTTGATTCCAGTCAGATCTCCAAGAGCTCTCGACGGGTGATTATGCACACAAGTCTTCTCCGGACAAACATAAACCCGTTTTCTCGGCTCCTTCGTGCTTCGCTGCCGGAGTTTCCATGGCAAGTTATGGCCTCGACGATGAAGTTGGAGATTTTGATCTCTCTGAAAACCTTTCCCGCAGATCTCACACAAGAACCGGTTTGTTGCAAGAAGAGTTTTCGGTGATAAGGCTATCACTTCTGCTTCTGGGTCTGTTCAAGATCACAAAATCATCAATACATTAAAGGTTATAAACTAAAGCTAAACTATAATATATCTGTATATATATGTGAACTATAGTGACATTTAATTCATTGCCTGGAGTTCCTGGGAGGTTTCTCTTCTTCTTTCACAAGTGGAGGGTTGGAAATGGTTTGATCTCCTGCCATTGCTTCTTCTACTCCTTCTCTTGATGTTCTTTTCTAAATACAAAGACACCTTCTTTTGTAGTTGTGTGAAAGTATATATCAAGGAGAGTAAGGAAACCAAGAGTAGTGATGTTTAATAGACAGGAGAGAAGAACTTTATTGTTTTTTTTTTTCTTTATTTTTTTATGTCTTTGTTTAATTATTTGGGGAGTAGTGAGGAGATGAATAGAATAGAAATGGATGTGTCATGAGAGGTGGTGAAAAGTGAAAGTTGGGAGGGATTTAGTATTAGTGGGGGGAGGGAGGCAAAGGTGCATGATGACACATATGATGAGGTGAGAGAAAAAAGGTGAGTTCAATGCCTTTCCCTTAAGGAATGATTATCCCATAATTTGCTTGTTTGGCTTTTTGCCTAATATGTATCTCTTCAACTTAACCTTATTAATATATATATATATATATATATATTTTTTTGTATGTTTGTTAATGCATGGAGATTGAAAAGGGCTTTGTATGTAGATTGTCCTTAATTGGTTTGAGTATAGCTTCATTTGTGAAGGATTA
Organism: Dioscorea cayenensis subsp. rotundata; assembly: GCF_009730915.1. NCBI lineage: Eukaryota > Viridiplantae > Streptophyta > Magnoliopsida > Dioscoreales > Dioscoreaceae > Dioscorea > Dioscorea cayenensis. The sequence goes on from NW_024087671.1 coordinate 54,318, forward strand.
GGATATTAGTATTTATGATTTAACGTTGTTGTTAATTTTTATTTGGTGTTTTTGTTGTCTAGTGTTGAGATAGAATCCCTATGATGTGTGACATTTGGGCTCATGATCTTGAACATTCACTTGGTTTATAAGTATGATTTATGTCTATATATATATATATATATATATCTTTAGCATGCATTAATTAATCAAATGGAAAAATAAATCACATATTTTTTACTATGTAAGGGTTTTGAATTTCTTTTAAATTAGATTAATAATTTATATTGCTCATTTTCATTGATAATAAGAGTGGATGATAGGATTAATGTCAAAATGTCAAGAAAATTCTAAAAGAAGCTCCTAGCTAGGTTTATCCACTTTTTCTTTAAAAATATATATATATATATTCTAAAAGAAGCTCCTATTTGTACTTTGATTCTAAAAAAGTTCAAAATTATTAGTAACAATATGCGATTAAAAATATATTGTAAAAATAATATATGCCATGGTCATTATAGTTGAGTTTAATTACTTGCAATGCCCTAAAAAGCTTTTTTTCTTCTACAAGTAAAAACACCCGTAAACGAAGAGATAAACTTTGTTTGAACATGTTTTCCAAGCATTCCATGTACCATTGAAGCCCCTAAAACATAAACATGAATAGTCTTTTGCAATAAATTGAACTAATCCATATTTAAAAGTAATTCAACCAAAAAAACAAAAAATAAAAGTAAAAATAAAAATCATACCAACAATGTCTTGGTCAATCTATTATCATAGAATTTCTTGCGTGTTTATGTTCAACCTGAAGAAATTAAAAGAATTCAAAGCTCAACTCACACATAATAAGAACACAATTACGTGGAAACTAACTTTATATTTAATTATGTACATCTTAGTATTTAATTGTTAACATTTTTAAAAAAAACACACAATCAAAATCATAAAAACTATTATGTCACTTGACAATTTTCTAAAACCTCCAAATGATTATGCTTACATAACATTATGAGAAGACCACGCCTCAAATGAGAGAGAGTTTGTATTTCATTGCTCTCTCATGCCAAAAGTCAGTCCGCACCACTCTCAACGCAAGAGATGAGTGTTACTGTCTTGTCTATATATATCAATAAAGAAAATAATAAATATATTATGAAGAAATATATATGACACTATATGGCCGGCTAATACAGTTAATTAATGAGAGATATATATGAATGATATATTTAATTAAGTTAATATTACATATTTTATACTAAACCTCAATACCAATATTGAGCATCGGGGAAGCAAGAGAGAAATACAAGGACATAATGCAACCAAGAAAGTAAAATAAATATAAATCTCTTGGAATGTGCACTTACACAAACGAGGAGAATCAAGGTGATAAACCCAAGGCAAATAAAGAGAGGATTAAGGGACAAATCATACAAGTTAATTAATAATCAACTAAAGGTATTAATACTTTAATAAACACGTACAAGATCATTGTTAACTTAGATCCATAGGAAAGACTAAAGTCTAAAGAGGAGTATATACATACTATATATTAAGAGTTATCTTTCTCTTTGGTTTTTGTTTTCTTTTTTAAGGGGTGTTTGTGAGGAGTTTGATGAGGAGTTTTAGTCCTTTTGATTCCATGCATGGCAGCATGCACGTGGAGGTTCAGTGCATGGAGACGCCAGATAAGACAGATAGCAGAGAATAACTGTCTTCAAAGGCCCACTGTGTCTCTCACTTAATTTGAACCTAGATCCATGGCTTAGATCTTCATTAGGGTTATTTCATTTCAGGGTTTATCTTTTTAATTAGTTGTTTTTTTTTTGTTTGTTTGTTTTTGTTTGTATTTGAAGTACTGCTGTATTAGATATGGTTACTGCTGGGAGTTGTTAGAAGTGTGTACTTTATTGTTGTGAGTTTCATGTTTATGTTCTTGCTCATGTTCATGTTAGCTAGGGTTTGGTGGTTGATTTGCCCTAGGAGAACACATGGCTAGGGTTTTGTTTGAGTTGGAAAGAAGGGATGACTAAATTAATAAGGGGAAGTAGTGTCTAGTGTTAATTTGATTAATGAAATGGAAAGGAATTGTTGTTTATATATATATATTTTTTCTAATAGTGGTTAAATTAAAATTTTATCAAATTTAAAAGTTAAGATGCACAAGGTGCAATAATAAATAATAAAAATCGAAAGAAGAGAAAACAAATTTAAAGATATAAGAGAATATTTTATGTTTTGTGAACTATAACTGTTTGCTTTGGACTAACTCCTCTATAAGCAAATATTTAATTTTATTTTTTTGTTAAAAAGGGTTAAAACGAAAGTTTATTAATTTGAAAGTTAAAGTCCACATGGTACAATAGTAAAGAATAAAAATTTAAGTAAAAAGATTTAAGAGTATTATTTTGCTTTGTCTCCTCAACAAAGCAAATTTAATTATTTTCTTAAAGATGGTTAAATCAAAAGCATATTAAATTCAAAGTTAAAGTGCATAAAGTATAATAATAAAAAATAAAAATCAAAGAAGAAGTATAAAAGATTTGAGTATAATTTTGTTTTTGCAAGTATACTCATGTTTGTTGGTTTTCGACCAACTTCTGTACAATTTATATATATATATATATATATATATATATTACAACACAAACTTATATACACATATACATAAAATCTTTTAGTATAATCATTTAATTCATTTAAGCAAAGATGGTACATAACTACATCTTAAAAAATATAGCAATAAACACTCAAGAGTCAAGACAACATATATAAGTAATTGCATTTATTTATTCTCTTTGTATTTCATTTTGGTATTTACTCTTTTCAATGGCCCTTTTTTTTATACCTCAACTTAATTACTGCCCTCTTAGTACTTGTTTATCAATAAATAGTTTTTAGTTATATAACATTCCACACTCCATTAACAATAACTACAAAGCTTAATTAATGAAAAGCAAAGAACAAGAAATGAAACAAAGAAGAAGAAGTGATGAAGAAGAGAGATCACATAATAAAGAATTCATAGATCTTGATGAGAAAAAGAAAGAAAGATAAACATCAAGAAATTTTTTTTCTTTTTTAAAAAAAAAATGAGTGAATTTTTGGAAGTTTGAGGAAGTCGTCTGATTGTGAGCTGACTTTTTGTTGAGAGGTTAATTATAGGGTAATGATGCTTTACTTTAGAGGGAGTTCTTTTTATACATGTGTGTTTTGGAATTTAGCTTATGAACTCTCTTAGTGTTTAGAATATTCTCTCCTTACCCAATGCTCTCTCATTGCTTCCCAATGGCTCCTTTTCCCATATCTTTTCCGACACTTTGATTCCCATCTCAAGACCCTATACTAGTATGTATATTTTCATCATTTTTATTTCTTCAATTAATTATTAAATTAAATTAAATTAATGATCCTAAGAATCCTATATCTATGTTTATATTAAACATATATTCTTTGTTACTAGCTAATAACAAGTTATAACTTGGGGAAAAGAGAACCCTTGTCACCATGGGTATGTTTGTTTCCTTCTCTAGATTTCTTTTGTTTTGGTGTGGGAGAAGTTTTGGACCTTTTCATTTCCTTCTCCTTCTCCCCTCATTTATATTATTATTATTATTATTAAGCGCTTGATTTGAAAAATAATTAATAAATAAATAAATAATATTTTTCTAATTAATAGCAAGCTTGAGGACTCCCAACTAAAATGAGGGCTCTAATTTTCATCATTAATCATTGTAAAAGGCTTAACCCCTTATTTCTATTCCACCTATAATGAACGTTCCCTATTATTTCATTGGTGTTGTTTTTTTAGCTTTAGTTTCACCATTACTTGGTTTATTATGTGGCCTTATCTGGTGTTGTTTACCTACTATATTTTATTATTGTTTTATATTTAATTTTTTTCTTAGTTAGTAAAAATTGTAGTTTATTTAATTTTATTAAAATAAATAAATAAATAATACTATTGCATTTTTTTAAGAGAGAGAGGGAGATGGAAAAGAAAGGCAAACTTTTTAATTCAAATGCCAAGATATGAATCTAAGACTTGATTCAAACCATCAACTTTGCTAAAGAAACTCAAAAAGGAACGCTTTATTCTCTCTCTTTCCTTGTGGGATCTTTTATTGTGGAGGTGGAGCATATGGGAAAAGATCCAACTATAAATAAATAATAAATAATAAATAATGCTCATATAAAAAGATAAAGCTAAATAAAGGAATACTGTGAAGGGAAATGGGTGTGTGCTTAGTGTTGAGATTAATTTTTGTTTTTTTAAACAAGTTAATGCTACATAATGCATGCTTATAATATTATATATAGTGCATCACTTTTAATTTCTTCAATTAAATACTCTTTAAATGGCCTGGCATGAGATTTCAAATCCATGGGCTCCTTTTGTTTTGTTTTGTTTTAGGTGCTATACCATCAATCATTTAATCTTATCTTAAACTATATATATTTATTATTTACTTTGTCAGTTACCAACCAGGGAAAATAAAAAGTTTTAAGTTTTAATCATAATGCACTAATTAACTCTACTGTCATATTAGAATAAAGAAATAATTAATAAGAAGAAAGATATAAATATAAATATATATATGCATTTGGATTAAGATTTATTTAATTATATAGTTCGTGACTATTTCTCTAATTTTTTTTTAAATGAATTTAGGGACTAAGTACTAGCTAAATGATGGTGAATGGTTTGAACTTTGAACCAGGGTGACATGGTATTGGTCCCAGATCGTTCACTTCAATTACTACAAAAGTGTGTTGCTTTTAGTGGGAGTCCTCCATCACACCAATAGAGAATTGGAAGTCATGCTTATGGGTAGGATCACTCATATTTTATGAACCTTTCGCTTTCATCTACTTACTACTGTCAAGGATGGAGCATCCACTTTGCGATAGATGGTTTGACAATGGTACTATAAAGATTTATAGTCTATTCTTTTTGTACCTCTAAGTTTTTTATCGACTTTGATTGGTAATTTTTTTTGTTAGATCTCCACCATCGCTGATCTGTTTTGAGAAACCTCTTCAATAGATTTTGTTGGCTCCAAAACATTTTTGTTCCGTCTTTCTCAAACGCTTAAGGTGATTCGAAAACCTCTACTCTCGAGTGCAATTAGGCTTTTTTAGTTAGATCTATATATTGCTTTTTTAATAATGACAAACTGAGGTGCATGAGACCTAAGGTCTATAAAAGTTTATTGTCCTTTTCTTTTGGTTTATATGGAATAACAAAATTGTCCATGTGACAAACCACTGCAACATGTCTTTTATTACGTTATGGTGGAGATGAAATCACTTTAGTCACATTTTTAGATTAAAAAGGTATTTAACCTCTATAAATAAGGTATGGTATTCTTGAAAGCTCAACATGGGTCGCGGGAGTTAGGACATCTTCGGACTAAAGCATATAGTTAAAAAGGAAGAATCACATATCCAATCATTGTTTTATCTCACCCATTTTGATCTTAATTAAAATTGATCATATATTTATTTTCAATTATCTACCGCCTAAAATTTGAAGAGATTTAAGTTGAGGATTCTACAATAACTACCAAATACAACCTTGATTTCTAATACAATTCTTCTAGTACTAGAGAGAGCTCTAATTTAAACATTGTGATATTTCTGTATTGATAAAGTGACCACGGGCAGATAATCCCCCTGGACAGTTACTTTCTAAGAGAATTGTTTTATAAAAATCCTCTCCTATGACTATTTGGTTATCTACCCATTTATGACGGTTTTGTATAACTCAGTACTTTTGTATCACATGTCCTCTTAATTTTTGTTCTTCAATTTATTATTATTTTTAAAATATATTTTGAGCGGTTTATCCATTATTTTTTTAAAACAAAAAAATTATTTCAATCAAAAAGGACTTGATAATATCAAGACCAATAGGAGTTTATTTACATAATTTATGTTTGGATTAGCAGGCAAGTGATTTAAAGTTCCAATATTTATATATTAAAAAAATTAAAACATTTGTTGAGAGAGGTTTAGTTGCTTATATGAATCACTACCTCACTCGGATAAGTAGACGAGTAAAAAACCACACATAAAAAAAATTTATAAACATATTTATAAAATTACCCCATGGCAATTAATTTCTCTAATTTGCATAAAGTAAACCTCAAAAATTAAATAACATAAATATTTTACTTCCTCTATTCTTTTTATCTGTCATAAGTCAATCTTTCATTTTTATTTATTATTTTTTAATATAAAAAAATATTATTATTTTTTTTCCAAAATTACCTTTTAACACTTTATTCAATTCTTTGATTGGAATTAAATACGAAAGACAAATGTGAAGATATAAATTAAGGGTAATTTTGGGAATATAACTAATTTTTTTATAAATTTTATGAAATAACTAAATTTTTTAGTATATAAAATTCGGTTAATCATGACAGATAAAAAAGAATGGAGGGAGTAATTATTTTCAAGGAATTAAAGCCTTGGTTAATCAGATTCACGTGACACTGTCCACATACCCCATGGGCCTCTTTCTTGGATTCTACTCAGACAAAGTCCATGGGCCGTCCCCTCTTGGGTTATCTCAGAGAACTTCATGGCCTCTTCTTAGATTCTCTCATAGAAAGCCCATGGGCCTTCTCCTCTTGGGCTATCTCAGAGGACTTCATTGAGAACAAGAGCCACAGAGACAGAGAGACAGAGAGAGAGATGGATCCCAAATCCCTAGCGAAATCGAAGAGAAAGCATGGACACCAGCACCGCAAGAAGCCCCAAAGCTCAGCTGCTTCGAAGACCTCAAGAAGCCTCTCCGATGCCCTCCCATCCAATAGGGATCGATATAGCGATGAGGAAGACGATGATTTGGGAGCTGAGACCGTTGTTGCGGCCAAGATACCTGGAGAAGTCTTGCCCAAAAGCAAAGGTGCTGACTTTGCTTGGTTACTGGAGCAGGCGCGGTCTCAGCCGGATGAACACCGTGAAGAAGATTCACAGTGTTCGTCGTCCTCGGATGTGATTCCAGTTAGTGAGTTTTTTCTTGACTTTGCTGTGTAGTTGCTGTATTTCTTGCCTGCTATGTTTCATCAATTGTTCCATTGCAGTGGTTTAATTGTTTCTTATTCGGCTGAAAGATGGGATTTTTGGGAGGAAATTTTGTGTTTTTGTGTAGTATCGTTTCTCATTTTGTCTATTCACCATGTTCGTATTGGTAGCTGAAAGTTTTGTTTGTGATGAAGTGATAATAGATCAATGCGGTTGAATTTCTAGCTCAATATACCATTGATTGTTATATGGGGGAACTGAGAACCATTTCATTGTGAAATTGCCTTGCGGAGCAATTATATGGTATTAGATTCTTAGTAAACAATCTCAGAGAGTGTCATTAGTTGGATTCCTGTTACTTTTGTGTTTTGTTTGATATATCCATGTTCTCGGGAACCATGTTTGAATGATGGAAACTGAAAGCTCGAAATGAAATTACGTTAACTGTGTAGTTTTCATTTCTCACGGGATACTTTGTTTTGTTTTTGAAAACCTTCATAACATGCTTTGGGTAACTATGGCTTCTTTTTTTTTTTGTCTAGATTTTATGAAGGGAGTGAGCTCCTTGCTATCGTTGAGGGGGAGTAGCCTTTTGTCTTTGGCTAATGATGACAATTTTGTTGTTGATGATGACTCTGCGTCAAGTTTTGAGGTATGGATTAATTTTCAGGAATAAAAACTAAAAATATTTACCTTGTAGTCATCCCGGTGTACTGCTGAGGCCACTTAGGCATATATGGATTGAATTATGGTCTTGACTATGCTTTGCCAGTGGTTGTCTTAGTATGATTTATACATTCTGATCCCATATGTCAGGTACCTTTTCTCTCCTTGGATTTGCACGCACTTGCTACACAACTGTCAAAGCTGAAAAGGTCACAAAGGCTATTTATTGAAGATGATCTGTTATCTGAAGAGCTGGTATGCTTTTAATTATCAAGTATATCTTAAAGTAGCTTCCTGTCATTTGCAGATACATTTTTAGTTCTGTTGAATTGGATAATTCTTTGCATGCTGATTGATGGGCTCCTGTCCTGTAGTATAAACTGGAGAAATTTCTCTAGGTGACTTGAGCATTGAGAAAGCAATGTGAAATGCTTGGTGAAACAATGGGCCTCGAAAGAGTTCCAGCACAGATCTTATAGAGTTGTTTATTATTGAACTTTGATACTCTTTCACAATAAAGTCAATTGATAACCACATTCACTGATCAACACTTTGTCATGTTATTGAACTGGCATGAGCACGAAATTTGCTTTCCTCTTATTGCTTTTGTTATCATATTCAAGAAAGCAATTTCAGGTGAGGATCATGATTAGCTAATGCATTCTGTTGTTTTGCCAGGATGGTAGTTATGAATCAGAAGGGAGCAAAGCTTCTGAGCAATCGGCAAGATTAAAAAATTATGAAGGCCAACATGATTTGACTGCACTGGCCTCTCCAAGTCATGTGCATTCCAAACAGGATGAGCACAGGGAGAGTATAGACAGCTTCCACAGTTCTATGGATTGCAAAACATCACAGGGGCCAGAAGTGGAGATTCTGGAGATTGATCAACTCCCAGCATCTCCCGCACAAGTGACTCAGGGAGAACCAAATGAGGCTTTGAAACCAATAGATGATTTTGGTGTAAGAGAAGCTCAGCAGTGCATCTCAGAGCTTCACTTGCATATTGATCAGCCAAAACAGAGCAAATTTGGTAGCATTTGAAGCAACAGCAGCAGAGGCAGAGTTGGACATTCTCCTTGACTCATTTGATGGGAACAACCTCTCTACTTCCAATGGTGTGCTCAACCATAGTTTCATTTCCAAGACTGCTAATACCACCAGTTCATTAAATTCAGTGGCTCCGTCATCTATGAAACCTAACCGTAATTCCTTGAGCACTGTAATTCCAACTTCTTTGGATGATGCACTTGATGATCTGCTCGCTCAAACTTCACATCTTCAGGGACCACAGAAAGAGGGGGCAGTGTCTTCTATTAATTTTCCTCCCCAACCAACACCAGGGCTGAGACCAATGGATGATGACTTTGATTCATGGCTAGATACACTCTGAATCCTTAGTGAGCTCCCAATGTGTGACCACTAGTTGCTCTCAGCCATGGCTTGTATAGCACAAGATTCAACACATCACCCTTCATCGCGGTGCTATCCTTCCGCTTAGCTTTGACATAGCCCTGTTGTTGCATGAATTTTAAGCCGGGAAGGGCTTGATACACCAGTTTGAATTAAGATTTGAGCTTTTTGAGGGACTCAATAACAGATATGCATCTTCCAATGTGTGATTACAAAGCCCTTTTTTACAGTTTACTCTGAAGGAAGATGACTCTTGAGTTGAAAGCATTATAGGAATGTGAGGTTTGTTTTTGGGTATATATTTCAGTGTTTGTATTCATAAATGGTTGTGTGGCAAGCTTCACTGTGGGGAATGCATACTCTTGTGATGCTTTTCATAAGCGAAGAAAAAGCTGTTATTTGAGCCAGTTCTTGCGTGTTTTAGTTTTATTAATTTAACATATTTTGCTTCAAGTGAGTTATGCTTTTAAATCAATTATTTTTATGAATCTTAGGAAAAAAAACTATATTTATAAATTAAATGTATAAATAGAATGACTTTTTATCACTCCTCAAGGGGTTTGTTTGGTTGGGGGATAAAACCCCTTCCTCCAACCAGGTACTTAACTAATTAAACTACCAATCTGGGGTTCACCAAAATTTAATCGTTTAAATAAATATGTTAAATAATTAGTTAAAAAAACATTACCATTACTCAACTCATTAGATTTCCAAGTTGTTTATCCCAAAAATCATAGATAAAAGTGAGATTTATTTTTTAAAATTTTAACCAAGACCGTCAAACGAACGCTAGTTACCCATTATTTACTAAATTTTAACTGTTGTTATTCTAGAAAAAAAAAAATATTTTTAAACTCATAGAAATAAATAGATTTGAACCTCAATTTATAATAACATAAAAATTAAATAAAAAAAATATTTGAATGTAAAAAAGCCTTTTGAAATAAATATAAATATAAAAACGTCCGCCAATTTTTACTACTCTTTTCAAGAAACGCGGGCTCGAGAAGACAAATAGGGCGGGAAGATGGCGTCCACCGCCGCCGCTTCCACCTCCGCTTCGCGCTCGGGCAACTCCGGCACCGCTAGAATCACCACAACCGCTGCGACATTGTCCTCCGACAATCAATCACTCGTCGCTGTAATCCCTCTTCTCCTTCTTGCTCTACTATCAAGCCTAGAAAGACCATCCCAAAACCCTAATCCTTGATTTATCTTGTGCCAGGAGATCCGGAAGGCAATAGGTATGATCAAAGCCGTCGCCGTTGATCTGGAAAAGGACCAGCAATCTGATAAGGTGTGAAGATTTCTCAGCTAGGGCAGAAACACCTTTGCTTGCACCTGGGCATTCAAATGGTTCTTCTTTTGTTGCAGGTGAATCAATTGGAAGATGCAGTCTTGGAGCTTCTGGCGACGTATGACGATTGCACCAGTTTCTCGGACGCCATTCAGCAGGTCGGAAGCCGGTATCAACCCAGTGATCAGGTTGTTCTCTTTCTGTGTAGGAAGAGGGGATTTTGGATTTCTTTGTTTATAATAGAATGTTTTGGATGAATATGATGAATGGCAGGTGACGGATTTTAAGAAGTTGCTGGAGGATGAGGCTGCGAGGCTCAAGGCCGCGTCGCAGAGTGCTCCCCAGAGTAATCCTCTCTATAGGCAGTTCAAGGAGGCTGTTTGGGTATGTCCTTTTTGTTTGGCACTATCAATTTTAATTTTGTTGAAGTTTGAAGTTACTAAAAAGCATGAAGTTATCTTGATATCACTTATCTTGCTTGAATTATATGCTGCATTTACCCTTTCTGGTTGAATGTGGTTAAATGGTATTGAAATCTTAGCGCCATGGTATGTGACCTTGGATGATCTCATGTCTCATTTGTGCTTCTCAATAGGCAAGGGAGCAAGGCTTCACAATCTTCATCAATGTATTTAGTTGAACTTTTGAATGTTTCCTTAAAATGTTAGAGAAGCATCTCCTGATTCTAGTGTTTCCAGCTGCTGGAATATAATTGAACTTTTGAATGCATCTCAATCATGACATGGTACTTCCTATGAAATAATAATATTTGAGTGACTTTAGCTTTGTTTGAATATGTTTTTTTGGGAAAGAGGAGCGGGGCGAACCCATTAGAGACCCAGAGACGTGCACAAGCCTCGGTGGAACAAGTGGGGACAGGGCTGCGCTCACGTGGGCGCTAGAACCACCCGTACACAACCACTATTCACAACTCCCAGAAATGTGCCCTCAGCCGAGAATCGAACTCTCACCACTCGGTAAGAGCTCTATCGGTGACCCGTGTACCAATAGACCCGAAAGTCGTTGTCTTCTGTTTGAATATGTTGAAGTAAGCACCTCTGGACATTGTGAATTACTATGTGGCCTGTTGGTTTTTTGTGGAGTTACATAGTTAACACCATTTTCTGAAACCAAGAGGAGGATAGATTCTTCAAAAGAAAAATGCATCCTTTGGAACTTGTGTGTGGTTTGGTTGTCTTCTGTTGAGTAGTTTGCTAGATGATGGTGATGGTTTGATTTGTGATAGCGAATGAAGATGATAAATTGTGGACCTTTCCTGATGGAGAAAATCACAATAATTAAATGCTCACAGGACACTCATTTGTGAAACCTAAAACTATTGGTAGTTAAGGACTTATGGGCGACTGTTAGCTGGCCTTGGCTTTATGAAACTTGAGTAGCAAGGTGTTGCAGCCTGCGAAATTTAATGTAATACCTACATGAGGGAGCAACACCAAGCAGATGAACTTAAAAAAGTCTACTATTTGCTAGAAAGGCTTACAGAATGGAATTGTCCACGTCAAGGGTATATCCTGAAGTTTCTATAAAAATACTTAACATTTTATTTTTAGAACAAGTAGGAGATGCTTTTAGTCACTATTATTCATCTATTTCTGCCGTTTCTTCTTCACATCCTCTATTGCCCAGGAAAAATTATTTTTTCTCTTTAGGAAAATATTTATTCGTTAGCAGAACTCACTTTTTAAGTGTTATGCTTTAAGAATGATGATTAGCATATAAAATCATGTTAAAAAAACTACTTTTTTTATGTTTAATCAGGCAAGGAAATAGATATGCATGACTGAGACCTTTTACTTGGGGCATTTTACCTGGATAAAAATATTTTATTGTACTGCAATCTTAGTCTGGTTTGATTAAGAATTCTCTTCATCATGATAATGCCAAGGAATTTCCTCTGACATCTTTTGATTACTTTCATAGATGGCTTACCATTCATGGTCGTACATTTGTTACTTCATTTATTAGAACATTAGTCCATCTATTATAATACTTTGGTTGAAAGTGAATCTCCAAACAAATTTGGTGGATACTATTACCTTAATATTACTGTATGCTCATTTTAGTTATTGCCGAATTAAATCTAATTTGTTTCCCCAGGTAATAAGGAACTGAATGCTTGTAACTGTTGATCCATGTTGAAATTGCACAAGCATATATTGTTATCCAGGCTGGGATTGAGTTCAAATAATTACTTGAATCTTGCATGATAGCCCTATTTTCCAAATTCAAGCTTATGCCCCTGTTTTCTTTCCAACCTTTTCTATTTGTCGTCGACAAGCTTCATTGGTGCTGCATAATTATTGACTACAGTTCACAGAATGTTCACCATGCAGGACAACCAATGCCAGGTGAAGAGCAGGAAGATATTGTCATGACCACCACTCAGACAACGTTGAAAAATTTCACATGCCCAATAACTGGAAAGCCTGTCATCAATCTGCAAAATCCTGTTCGCGGGTAAAGTAGACTGTAAACATGTTAGCTTTAGCAAATTGAAAATGAAATTTAGATTGCTGACTACTTGTGGAAGGAAGAAATAAATGCATTAAAAATCCATGCCCAATTCTTGTTCATAAATCAAGCTTCTCCTGTTGTAAGGATTATTCATATGAGAGTTTGTTAGATTAAATTTCCTTCTCTTTATGGCTCATCATGACAATTTTTAAGGGATCACATCGGTTGTCTTGCTTAATTTTTCATTTTGGAAGACTGAAGGCTGATTGTTCCTTTCAACATAAAATATCTAGCCTTTATTATTATTATTTTTAAATCCTTATCTCATATCCTTCATTGTCTTTGAAGAAATTCATGATTTCCTAAATATGCATAAATTTAAATTTGCTCAATTCTACTATTAACTTCTGGTTATATATATTTTTTTCTCTCTACTCTCTTGGATGGAATTGGATGGTATGTTACTTGGATATGCACCAACTAGTTTTACAAACCTCTTTTCAGTCTTTTTGGTATCAAATACTTTCATGTTTACCCTTTTTTTTTTGGTGTTGATTGGTAATTTTAGTCCTTGCAAAAGTTATATCCCCTTTTTCTTAAATGAATCATCTTAGCAGATATTTTTATTTGCATTCCTCATATTTCTACTCACTTTAGTACTTGCCATTTGTTGGTGCAGTATGGATTGCAGGCACATTTATGAAAAAGATGCAATAATGCATCACATTAGAACAAAAAATACATGCCCTGTTGCAGGTAATCTGTGCTATCCTTTTTCCCAGATCATAATTACTTGTTCACTAACAATCTCTGTTTCATTCAGGCTGCCCTAAGATTTTACAAGCAGGAAGGATTCTCTGTGATCATTTGCTTCTCATCGAGATCGATGAGCTTCGTTCAGCTCAAAACACCGCAGTAGATGCCACTGTGGTCGAAGATTTCACTGAACTTGACGATGATGAATGAAGAGAAATTAAAAATTGATTAATTAGTTACTCTTCTTTCAAAATGAGACAATGAGAACACTGTTAAGTCTGTAACAATGAGAACACCCTAATAATATTATGTAGTAATTATGTGCTGCTGCTTTGTGAGGGCATGAAATGAGAAGGTCATGAAGTAATGTTCTTTTGGAAAAGCCCATGTTGATGGCTTTGGTGTTCAAGACTAGAAATACCAAATGCCAAGCCAAACAGCCAACCAAAGTAAGTTATAAATTTGAAGAGATATTAAAAAGAAAAAAACAATGGGAACATTAACAATAAATAAAATAAAAACACTATAAGTGCGAGAAATAACTGAAAATGTAGAAATTTAATTTAAACTATAAAGAAAAAAAAATTTATTTTTTTTTGAAATAATTTTCAAAAAACAACCCGCTGGTTAGCCCCATAATTATTACAAATCAGGGTATGGGTAAAACATAGAGTCAAATTTTTGTGCCAAAATATCGTAATAGGATTTATGTGAGAGATGATGTATTCCTCCTATCGAGAATTGCGAATTGTATGATAGAGGATTTTTTAAATCATTTATAGTGCATCTCATGAAGTATTGCGCATCTCCGAACCTGCTTGTCTCTCGACAGGTGATCTATGGTTAAAAATCCTCCGAAAAAAAGGGGAAGAAAGCCATCTAATGAGACAGCCTCAAACTATAGTTTTTTAGCAGAACACCCATGGTTCTCATCTGAACTCTCTCTCTCTGTCTCTGTCTCTCTTATCGGGCTTAGATTCCTGGAAACCCTCGCCGATGCCGCCATCAACGCAGGCCCGCAAAAGGGGCCGAAGTCGGGCGTCGCCGAGCTTCAGGGGGCGCAAGCGGCAGAAGCGGCTCGATGCCATCGTCGACCGGGCCCCTGCCACGCCGCCTTCCGCCGCTGATACTCTCCGCCGTAGCTCCCGTGCCCGCCGGGCACCCGAAGTCCTTGACTCGTCGCCTGTGCCTTCTTGTCGAACGAGACGCGGTGGTACTGCTCGCAAGTTTAAGAAGGGGGAGCGCGGAGTGATGAGCAAGGATGGATTGAAGGAGCTCGCTTTGGGTGTTTCTGAAGTGGAGATTAGAGATTCTGAGCCGGTTTCTAGGGTTTGGTCGGCGAGGTTGCGATCGAGGGCTGGACTTAAACTAGAGTTGGGGGAGAATTCGGAGAGGAATGATGATAATGGTGAGCCTGGACTGCGGGCTTCTGGTTCCACCAGGAGGAGGAGGAGGAGGAGGAGGAGGAAGAAGAGGAAGATGGTTTCTGGGGATGAGGATAATCAGGTTGACATCTTTTTTATTAAGAATGATGAAGACGATGGTGGCGAGAAAGAGGAAAGTAAGCCAGAAGTAGAAATTGAGGCAATCCCTGATTTGCCAATGGCTATTGAGCCCGAGGCTGTTGAGCCAGATAATAACTTGCCTGAGGTTGTGGAGCAAGACGACACAGGGGAAGAAGCTGGTTTTGCTGGTCAAGAAGACCTACAAGAAGCTGAGGCTGATCAATTGATTGTGGAAGAGCATTCAGACAATGCCATTGCTGATGTTCATGTAGATGCCAAAACGGGGGATGATGATTTCAGTAGCAAGATGTTGGAAAGTGAGGATATGTTCAAAGAGAGTGATCCAAAGTCACCTGATGAAGATATGTTCAAAGAGAATGATCCGAAGCCACCTGATGAGGATATGTTCAAAGAAAGTGATCCTAAAGCCACCTGATGATATTGTTGATGTGCCACGGGTGAAAGAAGGCAGGAGGTGTGGGCTGTGTGGGGGAGGGATTGATGGTAGACCGCCAAAGAAACTTGTTCGTGAGTCCACTGATAGTGATAATGAAGCATACGAAGGATCCTCTGTCTCAGAGGAGCCAAACTATGACATATGGGATGGGTTTGGAGATGAACCTGGATGGCTTGGTAGGCTTTTGGGACCTATACATGACCGTTTCGGAATTGCTCGTGTCTGGGTTCATCAGCATTGTGCCGTGTGGAGTCCTGAGGTGAAGTACATTGGCTCAACATTTTTTTTATATTGTCTTTTCTTTCGAATAATGATTTTTTTAACTGTAGGATGACCTCAATTCATTATAACTATACTTGACCTGCGGCTTTTAAAATCAACTAAACAATAACTTGCCTTTAATTACTATTTTAACAAGTTCTGTTACTAATGATGTTAATTAATCTTTTCCAGAGTTAAGACTACAACCACCATGCTCCTGGATTATTCTTAGACCCTTTTCATATTGACTAAAGTGAAAATGTAGGTTTTGTAACATTTAGTTCAACACATGAGAATAATGCAATGAAGTTCTAGATGCATATTCAAGTACTTTCTGATGGTGGAAAGAATTTGTGAATTTTATGAAACCATATGTATGTACATAGTTATGCTCAGACCATGGGAATGGCTTTAGACAGTTTTAATGCTGCATATCACATAAAGCACAGCCAGAATGATATAAAATTCATTTTCTTCATGTAAATAATGAAGATATATTGTTTCAATGAAAAGGTTTGTGTGTGCTAGCCCTTTAGGAGGGAGCTGGTGTGATCTAAAACAGTGTAGGAGCTTGTGTTCTGTAATCAATTTGTACAAATGTAAGGGGGAGAAAAGGAAAATAGTTAAGTGTTTGACAAGTTTTCTAAATTTGGATGTAACGGACATTTTAAGTTTTCGAGAAAAAGTTAAGTTAGCCAAGTGTGTATTCTGAAATCAATTATAGAGGTGTCATAAGAACAAGTATAATAAGGGTAACATGAAGAAATACTAAGTGCACAAAAGCAGTGATTTTCAATGATAAGCCCTAGGGGTCTCGAGCTTAAATCAAATATGAATAATTCCATTTGAGCACAAATATTACTAGGAGTTAATGATGACTAATTGTTGTTGACATGCAATGCCAATAACATAGCGATATTGTGCCTTTTTTTATTACTTTTGTGTTTTTATTAGAGTGGATACACCATATGGCAAGTTCTTGTTTCTATCAACAGATTTTACATTGTTATTATGTGCAAATGCAATTTCTTTATTGAGATGTTGCTATGACTAAATGTGATAACCTAATAACGCTAACACAGGACAATACATGGTAAGTAGGCTTAACTGAAAGTTGGTGAATTTTTCAGAGTGCTCATATAGTTCTTGATAATGAGCAACTCATAAATTCATTGGGCTTTGAGAAAAAATGGTAAATGCTATATCAATCCTCTCTTAGTTGTGAAACTGATATTTTGTCCATGTATTTCTCACTTAGGTTGCTTCTTTTATTTGTTATCACTGTCGTTTGTTTGACTCTGATTGTTTATATAAAACAATTTAAAGGTCCTTGTCGTATTATACTTTTTCAGGTTTACTTTGCTGGTCTGGGATGCCTGAAGAATGTCAGAGCTGCACTTTGCCGTGGTAGGGCATTGAAATGCAGCCGTTGTGGCAGACCTGGGGCAACTATAGGCTGTCGCGTGGATCGATGCCCTAAAACCTATCATTTGGTCGTGTACTGTTTCTGTTAATAGCATGTTAAACACATTTCTTGTTTGACACTTCTTTTTTTCTTATCAATGTTCTTCTTGTAGCCTTGCAGCCGAGCAGATGGTTGTATATTTGATCATCGTAAGTTTCTCATAGCTTGCCCTGATCATCGGCATTTCTTTCACCCTCAAGGAGGTGATTATGCTCAACAAATTAGGAAAATGAAAATTAAGAAGTTTAAGATGGATTTGAGGAAGCTTTCAAATGATGCTATGTGGAAAGATTTAGAATCTGAAGAGAAATGGTTAGAAAATCGTGGAGAAGATGAAGAGTTCTTGAAACGTGAAAGCAAAAGGCTTCACAGAGATTTGGTAAGAATAGCACCTGTTTATATTGGAGGTTCTTCTGAAAATAAGTTATACCAAGGTTGGGAGTCTGTGGCTGGTCTTCAAGATGTCATTCAGTGCATGAAGGAAATTGTGATGATACCTCTTTTGTATCCTGAGTTCTTCAGTAATCTAGCTCTTACTCCTCCAAGAGGAGTTCTTTTGCATGGGTATCCAGGTACAGGAAAAACTTTGGTTGTACGATCACTGATTGGTGCATGCTCTCGAGGTGATAAGAGAATAGCATATTTTGCTCGTAAAGGTGCTGATTGTTTGGGTAAGTATGTTGGTGATGCTGAGCGTCAGTTAAGACTTCTTTTTCAGGTGGCTGAGAGGTCTCAGCCATCTATCATCTTCTTTGATGAGATTGATGGGTTAGCTCCTTGTCGATCTAGGACTCAAGATCAGACACATTGTTCAGTTGTCTCAACTTTGCTTTCATTAATGGATGGGCTAAAGTCTCGAGGATCAGTTATTGTAATAGGTGCTACGAATCGTCCAGATGCTGTTGATCCTGCTTTGCGGAGGCCTGGGAGATTTGATCGGGAAATCTATTTTCCACTACCATCACTCAAGGATAGATCTGCTATTCTCTCACTTCATACTCAAAGTTGGCCAAATCCTTTATCAGAACCTCTTCTTTCATGGATTTCCAGTCAAACTGCAGGTTATGCTGGTGCTGATTTGCAGTCTCTTTGTACACAAGCAGCAATAAATGCCTTGAAGAGGAATTGTGCCTTGCAAGAACTGCTGTCTTCTGTGGAAAAGGAATCTGGTCAGGGCATGCTTCCTTCCCTTCCATCATTTGTTGTAGAGGAGAGGGATTGGATAGCAGCTCTTTCATTTGCTCCTCCTCCATGTTCTCGAAGAGAAGCGGGAATGGCTGCAAATGATGTGGTTTCTTCATCTCTCTATGGCCATCTGGTTCCATGTCTTTTAGAACCATTATGCCACCTTCTTATATTACTTGGCATTGATGATCGTATTTGGTTACCTCCTTCGCTTTCAAGGGCATCCAAGTCTGTTAAAAACATTATATTTTCTTCTTTGCTAGAGAAGGGAATCTCCACTAACTTATGGCTGTCTCATCTTCATCATTTGATACAAGAAATAGATACTTCAAAGGAGATAGAAAAAAGGCTTTCTCTCTTTGGCCTGTTAGTTGATCAATCAGGAATCATGACTTCATACACAACGGATGATTATGATAATAATCATGATGAATTTGGCTGTGGCAAACCAATGGAGAAATATCTTAGTAAGTGGCACAACACATCTGGATTTCGTGCATTGATTGCTGGAACCCCCAGATCTGGTCAACATCATCTGGCTAGCTGTCTTCTCCATACGTTTGTGGGCCATATTGAAATTCAAAAAGTTAATTTGGCTACTATTTTGCAAGAGGGGCATGGAGACATAATTCGAGGATTGACACAAATTCTCAGTATGTTCTTTTTATGTTGTCCATATTGCTTATCATTGATTACATATGTACATAAAGAACAGGTTTATTGCTGCTCATATTGCACTCTGCATTCCTGTTAATATACACTTTTATTCTTTCTCCAAGTTTGGCCTTTTGATTGTTTCCTATTCAAGCTACCTAATTCATCTTTGACTCTTTGATTGATAGGACGTCAGAAGTATTTTTAAGTACATCAGTACATGTGCTGTTGTATAAAATTCACTGAAGTACAATTTTCTAAATGCTTTTTTGAAGTATTAGCGGACATTTAGTTTTAATCTTCTATCCTCAGATCACAATGAAGGTAGTAGAGCTATTCTTTGTTTTTGATTGTCCATGCTACTTAATTTGAAATTTTCTGCAAGTGGCATATGCTGTTTTGTTTCTCTAATGTCAAACTGATTTCCTATTACATTGCATATTTCTTGTTTTTCATCATGAATGCCTATGCACTTACCTGAGGATTTTGGTTTTAGCATGAACCAACATCCCTGCGGTCTTATCCTACTTACAAATCCTAGACTTGTAAAAGCTGTTATAGATCATTGGCCAACCGCATTCTTGTGATATTATCCTACTTACAAACCAAACAAATCAAATAAGAGAACTGGATATTCATTGAGGGATCTAGAAACATAAAAGTAGTCTTCAAATTACAAAATAGAGGCCTCTGCACACTGATAAATAGAGCATAAGAATTAGGGTTAAATATACATTGTTACCTTTTGAAAGTAAACAAGGTTAAGGAGCTAATAAGTGATAAACACAGAAGTAACCATGATCAGTAAATAGTACTGATTTAACTTAGGCAATATGTTTTGTACTCATGGGTGTTGTTGGAGAAGGATCATAAAACTTATGCCATTTTCATTCTTTGCTATTTACTTCTTCTTCAAATGGTCCACAAAATCTTTCACCCTTCCATGTTAGGCACAGCATGTTGTATACTTTATTTATAACTTTTCTATATGGATTTTTTCTCCAGCGAAATGTTTGCTCATTGGGCGCTGCATAATCTACATGCCAAGGATTGACTTGTGGGCTTTGAATGAAAATCATGTGATAAAGGCTGAGGAGGAAGAACATAGTCCAAAATCATCTGAATTTTCCTCACCTGGAATCCAAAACATGACTAAACAAGCTTCAGAAGCATGGAATTCCTTTATTGAGCAAGTAGGTTCTATGTGTGCATTCACAAATATAATTATCTTGGTAAGTGGGAGATCCTTGGAACTATGCAGTATTTGTTTATTGGCTTTTATTATATTAAAATGGATTTTTCATATCCTGAACATGGTTGTGGTTCATGACTGCAGCTTATGTTGCACATTCAGCTTTCTCACATAATCTGGCAGATTTATGTATAAATTATTACAATATTAAAAGGAAGCAACTTTATGTACTTTTCCTTTGTTGCAATATTCTATCTGGAGTTATTTGTTTAATTATATAATAAACTTGTTACATGCACTTTACAGATATTAGATATTTATGTGAATGGTTAATGGCTCTGGGATTAGTTGCTGGTATTGATGAAAATCCAATACAATTGCCATATGATATTTTTGTCTTTTATTTGACGAAATGTGATGCATTGCCTTTGATGTTGGGGAAGAATTTCTGATTGAATTTTGCTGTGAATTGCTTAGCAGTCAATTTTATTAATGAATGCTCATTTTGTATATTTGTTTCTTCTTGTTGAACGAATGGATTCTGTAAATTGTGTGATAAATGTTGCTTTTCAATGTCCATGTGTTTCACCACAAAAAGGAAGTGCTGACCTCCTACTGAAACACTGTCATGCATCCCTGGTTTGAGGCCTGTAATGTCTTTGATTATATGATGACCTTAGTTTTCTGTTCTGTGTTTTATATCTTACATAGTTTTCTATCCTTTCCCAAAATGGCCGGTATGATTGTTAATGTGTATACTGTTCTCTCCATAATCTCATGTTCAGTTCATTTTATGGGTTTCTCAAATAATAGTTGCATTAAGGTGATGACTTCCAATTTCCTTGGAATATAAGATAGTTTCTTGTTCTGTGTTCAGTTATATTCCACACTGTTTCTACAATAATGCTGTGTTGTTTGATTTAAAGGCCACCTGTGACGTTCGAGATGATGAACTACCCAATCGAGTGCGGCAGTTCTTTAGCAGTGATGTTTCACATGATCATGATTATTTGCCTTCAGATGCAATACCAAGATTTTTTGTACATGTTGATGGAATCTACAATCATGAGCTAGTCCTTGATTCATCTGCAGCAAAAGTGTCACAAGATCTTGTTCAGCAATATGTGCAATTGGTACATTACAAAAGCCATATGATAAATAATACTAGTAGTGGCGATCTATCTCCCACTGCGGTGGTTAGTCTAGATGGCCAAAGAGAAAGCATGGAAAACAACAAAACTACCAGAGTAAATGCTGCATCAACACATCTTGAACAAAGGGCTTCAAATGATCAAACTTCTTTCTGGGATAGCCAAATTCATCAAGGACTAAACAATGATCAGAGACAGTCTCCATTGTCTAACATAAGAAGCAGTGCAGAGAATGATGTGCAGCATCAGAGGCCTGAAGAATTATTCCAAAAAACTCTTCCTATTAGGTTCATGAAAGGTGGTCCACCTTCAGCAATCACCATGTTTGGCTATCAGATTCTACGATGCCCTCAATTTGCTGAACTGTGCTGGGTAACATCAAAGTTGAAAGATGGTCCTTGTGCAGATATAAATGGGCCTTGGAAGGGCTGGCCTTTTAATTCCTGTGAGATACATCCTAGTAGCTCACCTTCAAAGGTTGTGGCTGGAGGAAACTCAGCCAATCTTAAAGAGAGGGATTCTGGTCTGGTGAGAGGCTTAGTAGCTGTAGGATTATTAGCAATCAAAGGAGCATACTCATCAGTTAGAGAAGTCTCAGCTGAAGTTAGAAAAGTTTTGGAGCTTCTAGTTGGGCGTATTCATGATAAGGTTTTGGACGGGAAAGAGAGATACCGTTACTTTCGACTTCTATCTCAAGTGGCTTATTTAGAAGATATGGTCAACAGCTGGGCATACACAATCATCAGGTACTTTTTTTTTTGTTATTTTGACATTATTAAATGCAACCTTTTCTTCTTGTTTTTTTCTTGATTCTTTTTCAGGTTCTTTCATTATTTCCCTACCTTTGGAGAGTTAAAATTGCTTCAGCTTTCTTTTTGAACTATAAGTTCCTTTTTCTCTGTGTTTTGTGTTGCATGGAGATAACTGAAAAGTGGCATACACCGTAATCTTTACTTGCAATAAAGAATGAAACTTATAAATATGCATAATTAACATGTATCAAGAAGTTGTACTAAATGGTTCTCTTTAAAGCAAAGCCTTTTGTCGTGACTGGAGGCCTCAAATATTATTCTTCCACGAACTATTCATCTTAGTTTTTCAGGTGGATATAACCAAGACTAGTCTATCTTGTACCATAATTCTGTTCTTACCCTTATTGTATAGAACACCTCTGCGTCTTATTAAGCTCTGGGTATAATTTTGAATTGGATAAATAGGGGTGTATTTGTTTACAAGTATGGCACAAACTACTGTAAGCTACACGCAACTGCCTCACAAAATAATGAACAACTTTTCTTGTTTTCTTTAGGGATACTATGCGGTTTTCCTTTTAGCAAATATCCTGGAAAAGAAGCTTTTGTGATGCTCTTGTTTTTCATACTGCAGTTCACAGCCAGACAACCTGTTGGCAACATCAAACACTAAACCATCAGCGTTTGAGGAACAGTTGAAAGATGATAATGCAGGTGGCAGTGCTCTCATTGGTAACAATTCTAGAATGCCAGGGGTTCCTAAAGAAAACTGTAACATGGTGCAAGATAGATCAGATAATGGAAGTCCTCATAAATTTGCGACCAGTAATGGTGACTCTGTTAATTTCAATGAAGGGTGCAATCTCTCAATACCTGATTCGAATGCAAGCATACCAGAAATTAGGCATTTCCAACAGCCTTCTCCATTACCTCCTCCTTCCTCTAACTTACATCCCAGTTCTTCCTTAGCTGATGGTGCGTTAGTCAGTGAAGATGGCAATTGCATCTCAGGACTTACACCATGTGAAGAGGAAGGCCATGTGAAAGGCCCATTTAGTACTGAACTGGTGCAAACCAATATTCCTACCGAAGGTAGTCTTCCCAACCTAGACAATTCAAGTTTAGTTGCAGAGTCCTCTTGTAGAGATATCAGTGATAAGCGGAATGACTTGAGCAGTGTTCCATCCTCTGATAATGCTTCATTTGTTTCCGATGAAGCAGTTACAGCTACCGGATTTACCCTTAGAAAGAATAATAATCTATCAGGCACTGAAATTTCATGTGTCTATGACTGTTGCTCCCAATGTGTGCGTACACTTAATGAGTTGCTTCATACTATTCTGTCAGATTGGTGGAGATCCACTGGTAGCCATTCAGCTGTTGAGGACATCCATGATGCAGTGGTTTCATGTTCTCTAAATCTTCTGCGAGCAATTAAAAACTATGACAATTCATCAAATAGCATTGATGCTGAAGAACACCATCAGAGGGGACAAGTATGGAGAAATGCGCTTGAACACTGCACTTGCCACCAGATTAGCAATAACCAGCTAAAGAGGATGCCTTTTCAGCATAACTCTTTGAGTAAGGTAGAGTTTTCACCAACAGAATGCAATTGTCACAGAAAGGATGATGTTGATAAAGCAAAGTTTGAGAGACAACAGCGTTACCAGTCACCATGTAGATTTTTTTTCAAAGGAGGCGTATTGGTCCCTGCAAACCCCCCTGACTCAATTGTTTTTCACTGCAGATATGAGAAACTGTGTGTTTGCTTTATCACAGAGATTGTTTCAATGGTCAAACAACCAATTGTTTGATGTTAGTTATTTGTGGAGCTTAAATCACAGTGCTTAGTCAAGGGAACACCAGAATTTTACTTGTCAGCAATATGCTTGTCAGGATACACATGGATTTTGTGTTTCTTACCAATCTAATTTGGTCCTCTATAAAAGCATGGCAGATGCTCCTATATATATATATATATATATAGAGAGAGAGAGAGAGAGAGAGAGGTTATATGGATTGACTGCAGTGTCTTGTTTCTCGCAAAGCTTGTATTCTAGTTTTTGGTTGCTGGCCTTCCAACATCTTAATATACATACCAGGTTATTGTCCTTTTACTCTTGGACAATCTTTATCTCCTGTTTTTCTTGTTTTGTTATGCACAGGTGGTATCCTTAGCAATTTGATCAAGAATATGCATCTCAGTTTTATTTTTCCTGTTTATGTTGCAAGTACTTCATTTAGTCCTGCAGTGCTACATTATTAGACTGTTATCTTCAACCTTCATGTGGCTTTCAATCTTGGTCTTTTCTTGATCAACTAATGTTACATCATCTATGACTATGACAAACAATTAGAATTTAAAATTAGTTTTAAGTTGCAATTTTTCCCTAATATTCTTTGTTTCACATTTCAAATTTCATATACATTAGAAATTCAATTACATTTATGTGTTTATCATTCTCTTTAAGTCAAAAACTTCTTAATAGATCATTTAGATGCTTTTCAGTCCTCTGCTTAACTAGATGTTGCTTGCCTAGAGTTATAGTGGTCTAAAACATCAAAAAAACCTATATTTATCTTCTAGTGGATGACAGAAGAAGCCTTGCCGTTTAGTTATATGAAGCTATGGTAGTTATCAGCTCAAGCTCATTGGGTTTATATTAGGAACAAATAGCATAGAAAGTCAGAACTCATAATTATTTGTTGTGGGTGACCATATTTTTGGTTCTTCATGATTTCTGCTGACATTTAGTTTAGCATACATAGAGATTGAATTCGATGAATTGTTAATATGATTTCGCAATCTGGAAATCATGAATTCAAGGGAAGGGAGCAGTCTGGTTTCTCTGAATGTTGGCTAAAAATGGTATTGGTTCTCGTTTTGCTGATTTAGGGTAGGGCTACTAACAAGCCCATCTTAGCTGATAAGATTCTTATTTGTATAAACCAAGATTTAGCGTCATATGGTGTGTAAGTTAGTGACTTGTATCACACTACTGATGCTCATGCCAAGTTGCTCAGTTTCGTCGGCCATGGATTTGTATTTTATATCTTCTCTCGTCTCCTGTTTCTTATTTTTGTTCTTTTTTTTATGCAGACAATAATAATTCGAGCGGAACTCATCAGCACTCTGCTCTACATTCACGGTTTCTTCTGGTGGGGTGCTATGAGAACTCGCTTACTATGTTTGCTAGTGACTTCTTTCAGTATTTGGAGGTACTCATGAAATCAATTTCCTGAATTATATATTTGCTCTCTTGCTGATCCAACATGCAAATGACAAGCTGCCAGCCAAGACACATTGATACATATTTGTTATTATTCAGATTTTAGATGTTGGAGAGTTTTTCATATAACAAGACATTGTTAACTATACTCTTCTGCTTCATATCTTCTGCTGTGACACCAAACATCAAATAGTCCTGTTGCTCTGTATCATCTCTTCTCCAGCATTTGTTATAAATTGATGCTTATGTTTCCGATGGTAATTTCTGCCGGAGCATTCTCTTTTTGCAGCCAGCTGGGTTTTCTTCCGTCGAGAATCTCATCGTCATGGATGCAAATTCAAGCAATTGCTTTCGTCTAGCTATGTAACATCCCTGTGTGTAATGTTGTATCATTTTGAGAGTGGAAGCAGAAAGCTATGACAGTATGACCTGAAGTTGCGTGTACAGACTTATCTAGAAAATGGTTGGAGAAAATTTTGCTTAGATATACTTGAACAAGAATGATGTTTTTTAACAAAATGAGAGTGTTTAAACTCTGTTTTGATGACTTGTGTAGAATGTGTTCATGCATGGATGGATGCATCTGATAAATAATCTTATTTTATGAAAAAAATTTCATCAGTTTTGGTATCCATTACTAATGTGAATCACACTGTAGTCCATTTTGAATTTCCTTTTGATGCCTGTGATTAATCTTTTCAAATTATCATTTTTACAAGTATTATATTTTAGCCTTAAAAATGTTGTATAATTTCCATCTTAACCTTCCTTAGCAACAGTTCCCGGCAAGCAGAATGGGATGCAATCATTTTATAAATGAATATTAATAAACAACTATTACTGTTTTTAAAAAAATTATTTTTTCTTATAAATATTAATTAAGTCAAATTATAATCTTTTTGAATAAAAATATTTCCCAAAATCTCCACTGACCAGTAAGTTTTCTGGAATAGAGGGAGGCAACATTCCATCTGGCCTAACATATAATCTGTAATTGGCCCGCACTGTAACCCGACCTCAGACCCAGTATGTCGAGTCCGTCGGACCCGGTTAACCGACCCACACCACTCTCTATTTGGGAGTACCATTTTTTAAGCATAAATATTAAATATTGTTTTTATTGTAACTCGATCTCGAGGCATTAGCGGACGGATATAGCTTCTGCAGGACAGCGTGGATTGGCTCGCTTAGCATGTAAGCTAGTACATGAAATATCATAAATACCCTCACATTCGTCACTAAAGCACAAGAAATCGAGGGGCAATTTCGTCACTGGATCCCATTCCTTTATCTTCGAATCCCTATATAAAGTTCATCTCCCACCATCGGTCACTTTTGTTTCTATTTTGAATCCCTCCCTCTTTTTTCCCTCCCGAACGAAACCCTTGAAATCGCTTTGAAGAATCTCTAAACCTAATTTTCCAAATCGAAATCGATTGGCTGAAGAGAAAACAGGAAGAAGATGATGCAGATGTTGGGATTCCGAGGTGGATCCGCGTCGAAAGAGCGGGATCATTCTCCGATGGCGGCGTCCCCTTCGAACCCTAATTTGGATGATTCCAGCCCTGGCTCTGGTTTTGGTTCTTCTTCTTCTTCTTCCGTGGAGGTTAATGGTGTGGTTGGGGCCCCGAGGCCGCTTCGGCTGGTCTATTGTGACGAAAAAGGAAAGTTTCAGATGGACCCGGAGGCTGTCAAGGCGCTGCAGTTGGTAAAGGGCCCTCTTGGTGTTGTTTCCGTCTGTGGACGCGCTCGCCAGGGCAAGAGTTTCATTCTTAATCAGGTTTCCTTCTTTCTTCCGAAATTTAGGGTTGTACTTGCATGTTTTGAGCGTTCTTTATTTTTCGGTTGTGAAGTAAATGCGTAGTTATTTCATCTTTCAAAGAAACCAGCCTTCTTGTTACCATTTCATGTCAGAGTAATTGTAGTTTCAAAGATGGGAGATTGGTACATTATTTCGAAACAGGAATATGATCTATGGATGTAGAAAGAATTCACCTTTTGTGCCTTTTTTTTTTCTTTCCAAAAACTTAACATCTTGGTAATGAAGATTTTTTATTAAAACAAAAAATCTGCACTTGTGCTGCAGCTTCTTGGGAGGAGCAGTGGATTTCAAGTGGCTTCCACTCATCGGCCATGTACAAAGGGGCTCTGGATGTGGAGCGCACCATTAAAGCGGACTGCTCTGGATGGAACTGAGTATAACCTTTTGCTGTTGGACAGTGAAGGAATAGATGCTTATGATCAAACGGTTAGACTAGATCTTGTTACTTGTTGCATGATTGATATTCGCATTCTTTGTGTTTTTCCTTACTGCATCGTAATGCATTATGGTTTGAAAATCAGTTGAAATGCTGAGTTTTAGTTGAAATATCTGGCAACTTTGCTTGCAGCTTGTGAAGATAAAATATGTGGTTTTGATGGTCATGTTCTCACTGACAAACTCTAATGGCTATCTACATCATGAAAAGTTGTATTTTGTGTTTACCTGTTGTTGTTTGGTGACTAACCAATTGAATCATCCTCGTTGAACTAGCATTAATCCATCATTGATAAATTAGTATAGTTTTGATTCAGGCAATTGGATCTGCGGTTGTGGAAAAAGCTGCTCTGGGTTGAAGCCTGAATTCATTTTTTTGGTTCTGTTTGTGTTTATTTGCATTGATATTGGGTTGACTGATACAAATTTGCCAATAGAAGCTATAAAGTAAGACTCATGTGACTAGAATGCTAAACATAACCTTTCAAGAAACATAGGAAGTAAAGAAAGAAAGATTCCAGGGATAAAGGTATTTAGTTGTGAACTTGTGATACAAAGAAACTCATGCTCATAAACTGTGTTTGTGTATGGCTTTGTGTTTCCTACATGAGGTACATATCTGGCATCTTTTGATCCACTGATATAACTACTGAGTAGTAAGGAAGAAAATTGGAAAGGGCGAGTAGTGATGTTTCCACCAATTTGTGTGACAATTTGTTGCTTGTAATAAGACAATGTAAGGAAGATGAAATCAAAAGGGCATGTCAAAGAAGAAATATTATAATGTTGTGTTTGTTTGCGACCAAAATTAGGTTATCTCTGTTTCTTTTCTTTGATACCAGGGGCTGTGCAAGCAATCCTCCTTAAATGCTAGAGCTAACAAATGGAGGGCCACTATGTAGCCACTCAAGCCAAGAACCTTTTTTTAGCTGATCTTTGTGTCAAGCTGCTTTGGTGTTCTTAAGAACATACAAATGCAGCCATTTAATTGTTAGTACCCAAGTTTAGCTATCCTAAAGTAAGGCCATGCTAGTTATTCTCTTAGAATTTATGCATTATTCACCATTATTCTGGAATCTGTTTATTGATTGTCTAATTGTTAGTTCTAGATTCTGTTTTAAATTACAGAGGCCTTTGTCCTTTTTTATAATTTGTATTGCATATGAGATGAAGTGTGTGTTTGCTCTCTTTCTTGGCAGGGGACTTACAGTATCCAGATATTCTCTTTGGCTGTTCTTTTATCAAGCATGTTTATTTATAACCAGGTATGAATATTCTTATACATCCTTCTTTTCAGAAAGGTTGCACATGGATGAATTAAAGAGTTCTCAATTGTTCATTGTTTATTAATATATATATATATATATATTTCTCACATACAAGTGGTCTACTGTGTGCCGTTGAACTGAATGCCTACTTGGGAGTTGCTCACTAGCCCCTTTATTTTTTTTATTTTTTTGCCATCTTCAGATGGGTGGCATAGATGAAGCAGCACTTGATCGTCTATCTTTGGTCACTGAAATGACAAAGCATATTCGTGTTAGAGCTTCTGGTGGAAGGTCCACTGTGTCAGAGCTTGGGCAATTTTCTCCAGTCTTTGTTTGGCTGTTGAGGGTGATTATGTGCCATTGTTATCTTACTCTAGAGTTTTTTCATCTGTTATGTTTAATATATGATTTTTGTTCTATCTTAAGAATTATACGCCAGTAAAATTATATACCTTGTTTATGCAGGACTTTTATCTTGATTTAGTTGAGAATAATCAGAAGATTTCTCCTCGGGATTACCTTGAGTTGGCTTTGAGGCCTGTGCAAGGTGGTGGAAAAGATAATGTAACGGCAAAGAACGAGGTATTATGTGATGTTTCAATTTGGTCTTCATTTTAATGTCATGCTGTGAAATTTGGTTTTATATTGTTGTCTTTGTCTAGAAGTTAAAATCAGAATACCCATTTCTTTTATAATTTATTGGTTGGCAGATTCGAGAGTCTATCCGTGCTCTTTTCCCTGACAGGGAATGCTTTGCCCTCGTGCGGCCTTTGAACAATGAAAGTGATCTCCGACGTCTAGATCAATTACCTGTAAGGCTTCGGTTTATGTTTACATCTCTTCTCTCTTGGTTTATCATGAGCTAATTGTTGATTTACATTCTTCATGCCTGCCTATTTTTTATGCTCTGCAGTTAGATAGATTACGACCAGAGTTTAGATCAAGTTTGGATGAACTGACAAGATATGTCTTTGGAAGGACCAGACCTAAACAAGTAGGATCAACAGTAATGACTGGACCTGTTCTTGCTGCTATCACACAGTCATTCTTGGATGCACTAAACAGTGGTGCAGTCCCCACGATATCCTCTTCTTGGCAGGTTAGTTTGTTGTAATATTTCAATATTCTTGTTATATTTAGTTTGTAGGTTTATGCTGTTCTGGTCATTTTTAACTTCTATCCAGTTATGCTTGGTATGTTGTTAGTGGTGCTTCCTTGATGACTTTAGTGCAGGAAACATCTGCATGTTAAGTATTAATATTGGTTCCTTCTTTATCATTTTATTGATCTGTGTATAGGAGTAAGGTTAGAAGCCTATCTGTGGAATGGATAGAGATGCTTTTGATACTCTTGAGTTACTCTTATCCTGAAAACTGT
This sequence comes from Dioscorea cayenensis subsp. rotundata, assembly GCF_009730915.1. Taxonomy (NCBI): domain Eukaryota; kingdom Viridiplantae; phylum Streptophyta; class Magnoliopsida; order Dioscoreales; family Dioscoreaceae; genus Dioscorea; species Dioscorea cayenensis. The sequence continues at coordinate 84,696 of NW_024087671.1, forward strand.
TTGGCAAGCTTACATGGCTGGAATAAGTTGACTTTGTAGCCCAACTTGTCACTCTTTCTTTAGCAGGGCAATTTTTTCTGGCAGTTGTGCATCGCTGGTTATTTTCATTTCATTTTATTCTTGATAAAAGTTGATGCTATTGAAAACAGGTTGTATGGTTCCCCAAGTCAAATATACATGGAAAAGGCTTGTTGTTTAAATAACATTTTCTAGTAGTTAGGCTAAAATGGAATAATTTGGATCATTTATCTTTTATAGAATTGTTATTGGCGGTGTCTTTTTTGTAGAGTGTTGAAGAAGCAGAATGTCGTAGAGCATATGATTCTGCAGCAGAGACGTATATGTCTTCCTTTGACCGCACTAGACCAGCAGAGGAGGTAGTGGATCTTCCCTATAACATCCTAAGTATAAACTTATTTGAATTGTTTCCGAGTGTCAATCTGTGTCTTACACGCTTCAGGTGGCTTTAAGAGAAGCGCATGAAGATGCAGTTCAAAAATCACTTGCTGCTTATAATGCTTCTGCTGTGGGTACTGGTTCGGCGCGCTTGACTTATGAAAAACTTCTGCAGACTTTTGTCAGAAAGGCCTTTGAGGTAAAGGGCCATGCCATGATATTGATCATTTTATATCATGAGAAACCACACATTTACTTATTATTTTTCGATGCATATATATCAATTCCTTTACATAACAGTCATTTTAATTTTGTTATATTTTCCTTGTAATGTATTATTTTCTGGATAAATTTAGTAGGCATTGCATGGAATCAACAACATAAGGCATTGTAGTAAGAGATGGTTTGTTTATGAGATGTTTTATGCAGATCTTTGCAAACTCTTTGAGTTATTATTATTATTCTGATTCTGAATAAATTCTTGTATGATTGCATGTCCCAAGAGTACCCACCAAACAATAACAAAAAGATTATTTTATAGGATTTTATTGTTTAGAATATATATTTAATAATTATTTTTTAATTAAGTGAAAAAATTATTCAACTCATATAAAAATTTTCCCTTCAACCTAATATTTGAAAAAGATTCCCTTTAACCCCATTTCTTATCCTCTAATCAAACAACCCTAAAGGATATAGGCCGGGTTCTCACTGTGAGGGAATGTTGATGCAGGATTACAAGAGAAATGTCTTTTTGGAGGCAGATTTGCAGTGTTCAAATATCATTCAGAGCATGGAAAAGAAGTTGAGGGCCGCTTGTCAAGTTCCTGATGTGAAATATGATACTGTGATCCAGGTTAGAGCTCATGCTGTTATCAAATGCCCAGTTTATGTATTCTTTCATGAGCATGATTGTGTCACAAGGAAATATCAGTGCAACTGTTGTGGTCTTTGTTGTGAATTTTATTCAGTTTGCCTTGATTGCATTGTACTGACATTTGTCTAGTTTTCTCTTAGTAAAACTGCTTGAGGCAATAAGCTTATGGTGCTTATCCATATATGTTCATGTTCAGTTTGCTTTTAATCATTATGCCAATGTCTTATTATACTTGCCCTCAATTAAATCCAATATCATTCTTATGACTCAAATGTATTCAGAGCTTATTTGTCTCATCTTTCTTTTATATTATAAATTACAGGGTTCAATTCTTTTGATTGTCATTGAAATTTTATTAAAATGCAGTTGATTGAATGCTCCTAATCTCTGACATCTAACGAAGTTGCAAACAAATCTTTTTTGACTTGTTGTTTCTAAATAATTTTGCAATGCATTCTTCATAAATATTTTCACCGTATAGTTATTGTCCATTTTCCTCCATTTTCCGGCAAATTTCAATGTTGTCTTTCCTACTTTTGGGTATGGTGTGCTATTGAACTTGGTAGTAATTATGAAGTATGGACATAAACCTATTGCATTACTTTAGGCGGTGGGCCAGTGAAGTCATGGTGTTGTTTTCCTGTTTCTGAACAAGAATGTCTTGATACATCTTCACTTGTCTGAATTTCACCTTTTTTTGGAATAAATTTTGCTTAGTATGACTAAGTTACTAACTCTCCCATTCCAATATTTTGAGCTCTCTTATTTTACTGGATGGTGAACTACATTTTTACCCACTGTTGGAGCCCTTTTGAACTGATCATCAAATTGAGTTTCGCCCATGAATATAGTATGAGGGACTACCGATTTCTGCTTAATTAGAAGTAATTTATGTAGGACCAAGTATCTGACTGGAGTTTATTTGCTTGACATTTTCTTCGGTTATTTTTCCTCCACTAGACATATCAGGTTATGAATTTGTGATTTGGGTTTGCTGCATTTAAGTTGAGATATGTCACATTGTGCTAGGTAATATGTAGGATCTCAGCTGCTGTCTTTTTTCTGTTGATGTACCTTTTATGCCTGATTTCATATTGCCAATAGCAATGAAGTTTTCTGTGAAAATCTTTGCAGGAATTGGAGACCTTGATCTCTGAGTACGAGTCATCTTGTCATGCTCCAGGCAAATGGAAAAAGCTCGCTGTTTTCCTACAACAATGGTTTGTCTTTTGTGCTTTTGTCTATGGCTGCTTTCATTTTTTTATTTCCTGGGGAATAATATGATGGATGCATCCCCTGTAATTTTCCTAATACATGTATACATCACTGGGTAGAGGATCAGGATCACTGTGTGTTGGAACTCATTTTCTGGTTCGGTTTGGGTTGATGCCTTGCTTGCTTTGCTATGTTCTGGTTATAGATTATATTATGCATCCCAATACTTATTCTTCCTTTTACCCATTTCCATTATTTGGTTCTTTTCAGCCTCGAGGGGCCAATCTTGGACCTTTTCAAGAAGCAACTTGGTCAGGTGAAATTGGAAAGACGCAGTCTGCTGTTAAAATGCCAATCAACTGAAGAAAAATTTATAATGCTTGAAAAGCAACTTGAGGCAAGTGAAAAGCACAGTAATGATAACTTGAAGCGCTATGAGGATGCTATTGGTGATAAGCAAAGGCTTTCCAAGGAATACTCCAATCATGTTTCTAATTTGAAAAGCAACTACAGCACATTAGAGGAGCGACATCAGAGTACACTGAAAGCTTTGGAAAATGTGCAAGCTGAGTCATCTTATTGGAAGCAGAAGTATGAACAGAGATCTTCAGAAAAGAAGAATGAGGAGGAGAAGTTGTACTCTGAAGCTGCGGCCCTGAAAACCAGGATAGATGCTGCTGAAGGTAAGCTGTCTGCTGCTCGCGAACAGGTGAAGTCTGCTAATGAAGAGGCATCAGAGTGGAAACGCAAATATGATGTTACTGTTAGAGAAACTAAAAGTGCTCTAGAGCGGGCAGCATTAGCACAGGAGCGCACCAATCATAAGACACAGGAAAGGGAGGATGCTCTAAGGGTTGAGTTTACTAGCCTATTGGAGAACAAGGTAATTCCCCGTGCTGATTTCATTTACATTTTGGAGAAATTATCTTGAGCACACTTCAATTTGCCACTTGTAATCTGCGTATTTTATTAGCTAATTGCCATTTCCAGGAAGAGGAGATCAAGCATATGGCTGTCAAGATTGAAAATTCTGAGAACCGGATGAATAATTTGATGAGAGAATTGAAGGTAAAAAAATTATCTACTCTGTTTTTTTGTTTTGTTTTTGTTTTTATGCCAGGATGCCGTTGATGTGCGTGCAGGCTGCTGAGTTCAAATTAGAAAGCTATGACATTGAGGTTACTGGCCTGAAGGATGAGATTAAAGTTTTGAACGAGATGTTGAATCCCCTTAAAACTAAAGTTCAGTCACATAAAGAGGAGATGACAATACTGGAACAAGATAGGGATTTTCTACAGGAGAAACTTATTTCCGAGTGTAAGAAATATGATGAAGCAGACCAAAGGTTGAGAGATGCTGAGAGGGAAGCAAAAAGGGCAACGGAGTTGGCTGATGCTGCTCGAGCAGAGGCTGCCGCTGCTCAAAGAGAGAAGAGTGAGGCCCAGCAGTTGGCAGTGGAGAGATTGGCAACTATTGAAAGGACTGAGAGGCGTGTTGATTCTTTGGAAAGAGAAAGGCACACACTGCAGAAGGAAATTGAAAGGTTACTGAAGGCTGAAATGGATGCAATGTCCAAGGTTGCAGAACTTGAGTTAAAGGTTGGTGATAGGCAGAGAGAGATCACAGATATGTTGAACCAGAACAATGAGCAAAGGTCAGGCACAGTCCAAGTGCTCGAAAGCCTTTTGGAAACAGAACGTACAGCTCGAAATGAAGCCAACAGGAGGGCAGAGGCATTATCCTTACAGCTGCAGGCAACTCAAGGAAAACTTGATACACTCCAACAACAGCTGACATCTGTGCGTCTTAATGAAACTGCACTGGATGGTAAACTTAAAATGACACATGGTAAACGATCAAGAGTCGATGATCTTATTGCAACTGGATCAGTCCAGGACATGGATGTTGATCAGGTGGTGAAGGGAAAAAAGAGATCCAAGAGCACAACCAGTCCCTCCAAACACAATCAAACTGAGGATGGGGATTCTGTCATTAGAGAAGAAGATGATAATAACCAGAGTCAGGAAGGCAGTGAAATGGGGTCAAGCAGTTATTTTAGGTTCACCATCCCAAAACTGAAGCAAGAGCTTACAAAGCACGGTTTCGGCGCGCAACTTCTACAGCTTAAGAATCCAATTAAGAAAGATATTCTTGCTCTATATGAAAAGCTTGTCCTTGAGAAATAGATGAGATTTTTTTAAGTAGTTAATCATCAATTGATTGTGATAAATATGTAATCAAGTGATAGCTTAAGATGTTATGCTTTTGATTTTGCTGCCTGTACTCATATCATATCTGGTTTTATTTTTACTGTCTGGACGTCTATGTACACTGTTAACCTACACTGTAATTATGCTGTACTTTTTTTTTCGTTTTTACTAGTTTTGAATTGAAGGTAGTAACGGTCTGATGTTGGGCTTTCTGCATTTATATTACTTCAATTAGGAAACCACAGCTATTGAGATTTAAGATAATCAAATTATCATTAAAATCTAATTTCAAGCATAGAGCAAACATTGTACAAACATCAGAATAAAATAACACGAAAAAGAAATCATTACATTATGTCAATATAAAAGCACCATTTGGAAATTTACAATCAATATGTTGTAAGAAAAGAAAAAGAAAAAAAACAAACTCTATCATTCCCCAAACTGCTCCTTTCCTCAATCGCTCACTATATCTGTACATGCATGTAAAATAGTCAAGACTAAAACTAATTCTCATTCACAAGGAATGAAGAAGAACCATGAGCATGCACAGCAAAGTTAGAAAGCACTTGGTGAGCTGAACTCACTCTATTATCCACTCCCTGGTTATATCCTACAACTGATGAATTATAGTAATCAACAAAGTTACCACTCTTGTGGATAACCTTATCCACCTCATTGACACCATTTGCATTCACAGGGATGAGCAGATCCTTGTTCACTGAACCACATTGTCTAGGCTGAGTCTGGTAAAACACTTTGGAAACAATGAGCTCGCCGTCTTTCTCGTCTTCGTCGAAGCCAAGGTGATACTGGTGCATCACCCAGTTAGTTTTTTCAGGTTTTCGGTTTCTTCCGTAATTTATATAAAGGACTAGTATCTTCTTGTATCCCTTCAATTTGCCATTGATGAACACTGGTCTTGTTTTGCCTGTTTTGTGCCACCTTGTCTCATCTCCTTGTTCATCTGTGTGCACTTTTCTCCTTTTTCTTGTTCCTGTTGTGTAGGCCTTGGATGGACGATGAAAGAAGTGCCGGATAAGACCATCTTTGCTCACACCTTTAATTTGCATGTATTAAAAATACAGAATATGAACTAAATTAATATATATATATATATATATAGCAAGAGAGCAGTGCACAACTATATATAAAATAAATGGTGTAATTAGAATTATGTGTGTATATATATATATATATATAGAGAGAGAGAGAGAGAGAGAGAGAGGATTGATTATTAATTTAATTGGTTAAAGGACAAAGATATTGAAGAGATAAGAAGGGTGATAAACTGATGGTGAATATAAAGGTTAAAAAATGAAAAGAAGTTGGTGTTGGAGTTGGATTGGGATGGGTTCAAGAGGATAACTTATATTTTTCTAATTAGCCTAAATAACTTTTCCTAAAGTATCATGATACCTTATTCTAAATAAACATAGTGATTATTAACCATCTTTAACCTTTCCCTATCTATAATTTAGAATAAATCAAAATTGAGCATCTGGATACATTGAAGAGATAAAAATTAAGATGTGAATGCTTTGAATTAAATAGAAGAGAAATCGTGTTGGATAACAATGAGTTTGGAAGCTATATATGATGAATGCATAGGATTAAATATTGCTTTTATATGTTTTTTCAGATTGAGACTTATTGTCCTGATCGAAGCAATTCCATGCATGTATCTAAAACTTTAACCATACAAATATATACATAATTAAATATAATAATAATAATAATAATAATAATAATAATAATAATAAAAGGCAAACCTGGGAGGTTCTCAGGATGGGTATAGCAAATGCCATTCTCTCCTTCAATTGTTGGAATGAATTGATCAATTAGAGGATGAAGTTTTTTTTGAGCTTCTGGTCTTGTTTTTGCTTCAAGATGCTCAAGCAACTCCTGATCACTTGGATCAAACTTCACTCCAGCAGGCACCCCTTTTAAGTCTGAAATTCCTGCATTCTGACCACATCAACCATGTTATATATATATATATATATATATATATATGTATATCATATAAAATTTGTTCTCATGTATGCATGTCTAATTAATTTCAATATAATAATTGCATGCATGCATTCAAAGGAAGAAGAGAATAGTAAATAGCATGCACCTTATCCTGTTGATCTTTGATAATTTGGCCACAAGAAGGACATGTTGTTGAAGTGCTTTCATCTGATCTCTTACTATCAAACTCTGTTGTTGAAGAAGAAGATGTTGTAGCACCACTAGTGATATTATTGTTCTTGTTCTCCACACACCATGTCATCTCTCTAATTCCTTCTCTAATCTCATACCCCAATCAGACACACAGCTAAAGATGCAGATCTGAATACAAGAATATAGAACAAATGAAAAACAAAAACAACAAACCAAATTAACAAGGATTTCACAACCTTCTTAGTGTGTATGTATATATATATATATATATATTGAAAAATTGAAAGATCAACAAAGACAAGGAAATATGAAGGATTTGTTGAGAGGGAGAGATGTAACTTGTTGGGAAGAGATTAATGAAGGTCGCTTGACCCTCACGTTTGCTCATTCTAAGTTTATATATATAAATATATATAAATATATATATATATATGACACATGGAACAAGAATATATATATTTATATATATATAAAGATGGTGCAATATATATGGTTGAGTGCAAATGAGGCAACCTCAATGTCAAGAGACCTTCCACCATACTCACATAACAAGGTTTGATGTTTTAGAAGGAAAAGAGAGAGTTTAGCTACAAGGTCACCGTAGAGTGTCTTGAAAGACATGGAGCAATAATAAAGTTTCTACTATATTTAACATTGATACAACTACATGACCAAGTCATATATATTGTCTTTATTGAATTATTGATTTTCATGTCACTATCTGTCTTTAATTTTCCATGGCTTTCCTTAAAAAATATTCTTGCTGATATTTAATATTTATATATTTTTTTTATTATTAATTTTAAAACCCCTTGAAAAATTGGCATTATTGTACTAAGGATCAAAAGAATATCTTTCTAATTAGAAGAATAAAAGGAATGTGGAGAACCATTTCATTTAAAAATACAAAAAATACAATATATATATATATATCCTTGTGGTTGTCAAGTTTTACTATATAAGGATAGGATTTTTTTTTCGATTCTATGACATATGATTTTCCAAATTTCAGACAAAAGAAAAGAAAAACCGTTATCATGCCATTAAGGGTTTAATTCATATTGCCAAAATCATCATTTTATTTGAAAACCAATATATATGACATAAAAAATATATATTATTTAAGTTTATTAATATCACTCAAAATTTCACTAAAAAAATAAATTCCAAAAATCAAACAAAAGTCATGTTTTTCAATTTTGTTTTTATTTTATTTTTTTAAAAATAAATAAACTACATCCACTAACATAAAAAAAATTAAAAAAAAAGAAAAAAAAAAAGAAAGAGGACGATACAGAGATGTATGGAAGGACCAAAAGATCCAGGACAGTACAAACTCCACTAACAGTGAAGATGCTTGCAATTTAAACAGAGATGAGCAAGGGCATGTTATACATGGGGAAATAGGAACAACACAAACTCAACTTTGTTCTTATAATTTCTAAATTTTTGCATATGATATTTGTATACATAACAAATCATATTTGTTCATTTAAGTTATTATTTTACCAATAATTTTTAATCAAAGGGATTAGCAAGTAATTTAGTGGTGTTTAAGAGGACAAAAGGCAAGATTTGCATTCAAAGTTGAATAAAAGCTTCAGTCATTGTAATAATAATACCAAGTTTAAAGTTAATGGAGGTCTATCTTTGCTTTGATTTGGAGTCTTTTGGCTTTGCAAGCAAGCTCGAGTGTTGCTTAGAGCTTTGGAACTTTCAAGATCCGGATCCGATAATGAGAGCACTTGATCCGACCCGAAAACATGGGATGTATGCTTGTTCCTCTGTTGGATGGTGATTGGTTAATAAATTCTTAATATGTATATATATACACACACTAATATATGTATGTTAGGATAGATGAAATTAAGAAAAAAGTTGTTTTTTTTTTGGTTTGTTTTTGTATATTTGTTTTTCGAAAATGTGCATAAGCCACAATGTGCATCTTTTATTATTATTATTTTATCTTAATTATGCATTGGAAGAAAGTTGAATTCTCAACTTTTCTATATTATAATCAAATATCTATATATTATCGGCTATTGCAACTGTCACCTTTATATATGTTTTTGATAAGTCATTATAATTTGGATATTACATTAAAAATGATTAGGATTATCTTTATAAAAAAAATGATTAGATTATATAATTATCTATTCATAGAAATATAACATGCACAAAAAATATACAAGACAATTAATAACCACATGTTAGATTTTATAATAATTTAGTTGAGGACGATCAATAATTTCCCTTATAAAAACTCATAATACAACATGTTTGTAAAGAAAAATAAAAAATTGAGTAAGCTTCACTCATAAAAGGACGATATCACATGAATTTTATTTTTTTGTATTTTGATTTTGATTTTGATTTTTTTTTTATCTCAGTAGATATGGTTGTATTATATGAAACCACAGTAACAAACCTAATCAATAATATTTATGTACTTAAACAAAGGAACAGTACCATTTTGACAATGATATCTAATTTATCTAAAATACTATGTTTATTAGACTGATTTTGAATAAGCATTCCTCATCATGTCATCACAAGTTGTCAACCATTGAATAGCCAAATTCAGATGACATCGAAAAGTGTAAGTGAGGTCATGGGTTCAAATCTCCCCAAGCAGATCTTGTTCCGTCATCTGCTCATACAATCGCTCACCCGGATTCATATATTATTCATACATCGACATCCAAAGTGTAAGGGGAGTCGTGGGTTCAAATCTCTCCCCACAAGACTTTGCTCCCGATCGTTCATACAATCGCTCATTCGAGATTCATATATTATTCTCATATTGTACATCCGGGTTCCCATACTGTTTAGTACTATTTCTATTCATAAAAAAGAGCGCTTGTCGTCTATTATTCAAAAAAAAAAATGTCATCACAAGTTCAAAATTCAACTATAATTAAGTATTTCAATGAAATTAAGAATTCAAATCATTTTGAATTTTCAAAAGTTTTTTTGGGTAGTAAATTTAAAACATTAGTTCAAAATCATGAAGAATTTCCCACAAGAAAGAAGACATAGTCAAACTACAAAAGCAAAAGTTCATATGGATCTAAACTTACAAACTCTGATTCAACAATGAATATGAATAGAATACATTCAATAAGCTTTGAATTGTCCAACCATTTGCATGTCCTTGAAATAAAAGCATGACCATGGTCGCTCTCTACAATTAATTAAATTTCACATTCATTTATCCTCATACTAATTGCTCTCTTGATCTCTCTGCAATGTTAGTTGTATTGAAGTTGACCTTAATAATTTAAAGGTATCCTATCATTTTCATTTCTTTGGATACTTTATTTTATAAGATAGATATTTCGTGACACTAGTTAAAATATTTTGACTTGAAACTTACAATCAATTGCTCCAAGATTGATGTATGAAATCATATAAGACCATGATCTGAATGGGGAATTTGAGACTAACCTTTATTCAAAAAAAAAAAATTTTGGTAATTGAGAGCTAGTAAAAAGTAATTATTCAAAAAGACTGTTTGAAAAGCTCTAGATTCAAAGAGACTTATTTAATTTTTGACTGTTGTTACACCCCTATTTGCTCTCCACTTGCCTCATTTAATTTTTGTTCATCTATATTTTGGTTTTTTTTTTTTTCCTCTTTGTTTTGATGCTAATCTTCCAGTGTTTTATGTTTATCCACTTTTATATAAAAAATAATAATAATAACTTTTCAACCAAAACAGTATGAAGTCTTGAAGAGAAGGACAGGAAAAACATTAAGGTTAGTTTTGCATTTTGGATACTCATTTTAATGAAAAAAAATTAAAGATGCTTCAAGTTGATGTGTTAAAGCATTGCTGTGAAGACTAGAAAACAAGTAGTAGATATGAACTTTGGAAGTGATATAAATACTAAGTTTGTACCATTGTTGGGGTACTTTACAAAACCAGTTAAATGCCCAAAAAAACAGAAACCTTGTTGTCATCTTAATAAACGCAATGAATTGCAGACAATTCATATAGTACTTTAAGCACAACCATCTTCTTAATTTTGTCTGTCTGCAATTATGATAATCACCATCATGAATCAAATAAGATTTCATAGATAAAAACAAATCTAAGATTACATCAGGCTTCAATTGTTCAGCTTCTAATTCCTTTACATTAGAGATGTGTAATACTAGCAGAATACATTGAAAGTTCATGATCCGGCGACACTATCATTGTCGTCGAAGTAATACGGTGACATCTTGCCATCTTTCGAGACCTTAGGCTTGCTCACAGGACTCACATCGAGCAGCATCGTGACAACCCGCCTCATCGAGGGGCGATTTATCGGTAGGGAGCTTGCGCAGAGAATGCCGATGCTTAATACCTTGAGTATCTCTTCTTTGAAGCATAAATCAAGCTTTGGATCAATCACATTATCCACCCCTTTATGCTCTAATGTGCTACACACCCATTTCACTAAATCTTTCTCACCGAATTCAGGATCGACGGGAAGTTTCCCGGTCACTAACTCTAGTATCACCACGCCGAAGCTGTATATATCACTCTTCTCGTTCACTCGCATCGTGTACGCATATTCTGTGTTCAATTCGAACTCTTTAGCGATATGCATCAAATATAACAACATAATCCTATCAGAGAGCAATGAATTTCAAACAACAAGAACAGAAATAAGAACACAAACCTGGAGCAATGTAACCACAAGAACCAGCAATGACAGACATAGACTTGGGCGATTTCCCGGTCACTGCTTCCACATTCTTTGCGACGCCAAAATCAGCCAACTTCGCGCCGAACTCCCCGTCCAACAGAATATTATTCGACTTAACATCTCGATGAACAATTGCCGGCACACAGTCATGATGCAGATAAGATAACCCCTCTGCAGCATCCAAGATGATCTTATATCTTATAGGCCAATCCAAAATCCCTGCCTTAGTACCATGCAACAAGTCTCCCAAGCTCCCATTAGCCATATACTCATAAACAAGAAGCTTACAATCCTCATAAGTACAACAACACCAAAGTTTCACAATGTTCTTGTGCCTGATCTTGCCCAAAGTAGCAACCTCTGCATTGAATCCATCATTTGAATCATTTGCCAACTTTGAAGCTCCCCAAAGCTTTTTAATGGCCACCACTTCACCATTACTGAGCTCTGCTTTGTAGACTTTCCCTGAAGCTCCACTCCCAATCACATTGTCTTCATCCAAGCAACCAAAGATCTCATACTCACTGAAACCAAGCTTGTGGAATGATGTCAATGTCCATTTTGACTTGTCAGTGATCAGGTTGGAAGAGCTATTGAGGTTCTTGTATTTGTAGTAGAACCATAGCACACCGGCCATGAGGAGGAAGGCAGCGAGGATGAACATGAAACGGAGTAACCAATTGAGTGATTTGTGATTCAGTTGCTTGTCGCCGGAGCACTGCCCCTGCATGCCGGAGCAGAGGCCGGGGTTTCCGATGAAGCTGGTCTTATATGAATTAGTTGCAAAGAGAGGAGGAAGTGATCCGGAGAGCTTGTTGTATGAGAGGTTGAGTTTGTTTAGCTTCAAGTTTTGGAGTTGAACGGGGACTTCTCCGACGAAGTCATTGACGGAGAAGTCGAGATAGTTGAGCACCGGAAGGTCGCCGAGCTCCGGAGGGATTGAACCAGTGAAGACATTGTGGGCGAGATTCAACTCACTGAGCTTTTGCAATGATCGAACGCCTTTAGGGAGCTCGCCGGAGAGTGAGTTGTTGTGAAGATCGAGCTTTCCGAGCTCAGCCAAGTTCAAGAGCTCGGAGGGGAGGTCGCCGGAGAGCTGGTTATCGCCGGCGGAGAACTCGTAGAGTAAAGAGAGAGCGCCAATCTCCGGTGGAATGCTGCCACTGAACTGGTTCCCAAAAATATCTAGTTTTGAGAGGTTGGCAGCCGTGGAGATCGCCGGAGATATTGAGCCGGAGAAGTGGTTACCGGAAAGCTCGATGAGGGAAACGTGAGGGAGACCCCAGAGAGAATCAGGAACTTCACCGGAGAGCTCATTGTTAGCGAGACGAAGACGAGTGAGAGTCCGGCAACGGCCGAGACTTTCCGGCAAGCTCCCATTCAATGAGTTATCAAGCAAGAGAAGCTGTTCCAGGCCACCACCATCGCAAATGCCGGCCGGAACAGGGCCGGAGAGATGATTATCAGACAAATCTACAAACACAAGCAGCGAGCTCCGGCCGAAACCGGCCGGAAGTGCGCCGGTGAGTTGGTTGGTGAAGAGGCGGAGATCAGTTAGACTTCGAGAGCGCGCAACGCCGAGTGGGATCTCTCCGGTGAGCTGGTTCTCATACAAGTGAACACTATCAAGCAAAGGAGCATCAAAAAGGTCTTGAGGAATGGAACCAGTGAGTTCATTGGTGGCAAAATCAAGCCTTTGAAGCATTGGGAGTTTGCCAAAGCCATGAGGAATAGGACCAGAGAGCTTGTTGACATAAAGCTCAATTTGAATGACAGAAGAGAGGTTGGAAAGAGAAGCAGGGATGGAACCGGTGAGGTTATTGGTGGAAAGGTCAAGGTTTTGGAGTTTGGAAAGAAGGCCGAGAGAAGAAGGGATAGGTCCGATGAGGTTGCAGCCGGCGAGCCAGAGAATTTGGAGGGAGGAGAGGGAGGAGAAGGAGGGAGGGAGAGGGGAAGGATGGAAAGGGTTGTAGGAGAGATTGAGTTGGTGAAGAGTGGAGATGTTGGAAAGGAAAGGAGGGATAGTACCAGTGAGAAGGTTGCCGACCAAGGAGAGAGCTTTGAGGTTGGGGAAAAGGGAGAAAGATGAAGGGATAAGGCCGGAGAAGTTGTTGGCGGAGAGGTCAAGGTAGGATAAGGAAGGGAGAGAAGGGAGAGAAGAAGGGAGAGGACCGGTGAAGAGGTTTTCGGAGAGATCTAGTAAGGAGAGAGAGGAGCAGGGGAGGAGGGAGGAAGGAGGGATGGAGGAGTTGAGGTTGTTGGAGGAGAGGTAGAGGGAGGAGAGGGATGGGAGATGGCAGAGAGGAGAAGGGAAAGGACCGGAAAGGGAGAGATAAGAGAGGTTGATGATGGTGATGGTGGAGGAGGAGGAGCAGGTGATGCCAGTCCAGTTGCAGAAGTTGGGGTGGAGGATAGGGTCCCAGTTGGAGAGGGCGTTTGTAGGGTCGGAGAAGAGTTGCTTGGTTTGGAGAAGGAGGTGGAGCTCGTCGGAGGAGGAGGAGGAGAAGGGGAGGAGGAGGAGGAGGAGGATGGAGAAGGGGAGGAACATGGTGGAGATGGTGGAGAAGTGGGGGAGTGTGGTTTGTTTTTAACTTGGTTAGTGGAGGGAGTTGCATGGAGGAGGGATTCAGTAACTGTTTTTAATTATTATTATTTTTAATTTATATTATATATATATATATATATATGATTATCTGAATTTATTATATATATAATTATGTTTTTCTAGGTCGAAATATCGAAATGGTCCTCTATTTTGTATTTTCCGCCGTTTTAGTCTTTTTAATATAAAATCGGTTTTTTTTCGTTTTCGTATTTTTTATATTTTTTGTCTTTTTGGTCCCTCTAATTAACGGATCTGCCCTTTTGGTCCTTCCCGTTGATGAATTAGAGGGACAAAAAAAAGATGAAAAAATGCTAGAAATACGGTAACTAATACGACTGGATTTTACAATTAAAAAACAAAAATGTGCAAATATAAGGACCAAAAAGGCAGATTTTATATTAGAAGAATTAAAAGAGCTAGAAAACGAAAAAAATAGATGGGATCATTTTGATATTTTTTTAATTTTTTTAATGAATTTGTGGAGTTTTTGGGCTTGTTTGGCACTTTGGGATGGTAGGATTTTACTTGATGTTGTAGTTTTTTAAAAAGGAGTGATTTGTAAGTTGCATGAGTAACTTATTTTGAAGGTGTGTTCTTCATGACATTGGTAAAAAATGGCTGTTGAGTGATTTTTTTTAAAAAAAAGAAAAGAAAATTTGATGTAAATTATATAGATCTGAGTTTGGGTAGGGAATTGAAATGGGTTAAAATTGAAATTGAAATAAGTTTGTCATTATTTATTGGAAATTTAACTGATTTATGGTAATTAAAGTGGGGGTGTTTTGATTTATTTTTTTATTTGTTTTAAAAAATTAGAGACAATGTCCTTTTGGTTTTGGAGGTAATTTCAAAGTTTTAAAAAAATAAAAAAATAAAAAAAGGGGTTGGTTTTTGGTTTTTGAGTCATGGAATTTGCATGGAAGTATGTGAGACACTGAGACAGATGGAATGAGTGAGTGAATGATTGAGTGAATAGTATAGTAGGCAGGCAGAGGGTGTTTTTTTTAGGTGAGAAAGAGACTTGATTTTTCACAAGATTTGGATTGATTTTGTCTTAAATGTATGTTATGCCCAAAATGCTTATATATTTTTCTATTATTTAATTGGATAAATCATTTAATAATATATCTGAATAATACAGATAATAATCAAATATTTAAACATAATAAAAATATACCGATTAAATTGACATCGGATCTCTTTGTGTAGACAATTTATTTTATAAATAATTTAAAATTGAAATCTTAAACTCATGTATATAAATTTATTTGAGTTTGCTCGTATTTGTGCATATCTTCGACTTTTTGTAAATAAAAAAATATTTAATATTTATTTCTTTAAAAATATAATATTAAGAAATTGGTGTCAATCACAAACAGTGACTACTGCTAGATGATCTACACTACAAAAATGGGGGAACATGATAAAATAAGGTATAAATATAAAATTATTAATTAAGAGAAAAAATAGTGTGAAAAAAGGATTGTTGCTCCATAGTTGCTCTATTGATCTCAATTATTATATTTTTGTGCATAAACTTTATTCTAATATCTCAAGATTAGGCTTGAAATGCATGCAAGCACTAATGCATACATATATATATATATAACATTAGTGGTAAGTTTGGTGTGTCTTTATTGCCTTCTTTATTAGGCAAATTTATTCATGGATCCAAAGCATTTATTTTAATTGATTTTTTTTTTGGCATTTTACATGAATTATTTTTATAATTTTAAAAGTAATCATCATGAACTATTAAATGAGAAAAATTTTGAAAAATAACACTCTATAAAAGTTTCACATAAAATCAACTTTATTATTACTTCGGGTGGTAAATACAATTTTGACTAAATAAAATTATTTCAGTTTGGCAATGTTGACAACTTTGCTTTGATTAATTAATGATTTCTTCAAACACGTGTACATTTTAGCAAGATATGATTCTAAAATAAGAATGGAATGAGCTTTCAATCTAATAAAAGAGCTTACCGATCATGTTTATCCTTATCAAAGAGCCCTTAAAAATTAAATTAATTCATAATTAGTGAACTCCACTAAATCTTCTAGATTGATGTTAATGGAATAACACCACAAACTTTATCAAACTTTGGTCAAAACATTGATGTAATATAGGAACTAAACATTAATTTTAATCAAAACAAAAATAAAAATTCTAAAAAAATATTATATTTTTAATAAAAGGATAAACCTTAATTATATTAAGAATAAAAAATATAAAAAAATAAATAAATACATAAACCAAACTTTATCCACGATAGTAATTAAAAAATTGAGTTAAAAAAAAAGAATGTGAAAAAAATATTTTTGAAAAACAAAGATTTTAGTAGGTAAGTAGTAATATAGATGTAGAGAACATTGAGTTTCAAATAATAATTATAAGAATTTTGAGATTCAAATACCGGTTTTTATTAAAACTATGAACAGAGAAAATCAAAATTACAATTGATTGTAAACACTGAAGCTTTTTAAGATATTTTTCTTCCAGATTATAACTTCTTTCAAGAGACTCTCATAAATTATATTTCCTACATCCATTTTTTTATTTTTAAAAAAATCTAGATGCATGGAACCAAACCAAACACATCAAGTTGATAAATTAAAATTCAAAGATGAATGAAGAAAATTTTGGCACAAAGTGAGTGGGTCTTGTCAAAAGTATTCATCATAACAATGCATACACTTTGTGTACCAGTTTATAAGAGAGCATCACAAAGTTTTAAGAAAAAACAAATAAGTAAAGCTGTAGTTAAAACCATGTCTTTCATCAGTGTTCATCTTCTTCTTAGTTATTTAATTATGTATTTATTTTTCAATCTCTGTTTGATGGACATTCACTGATGTTGTTCTCCATTGTCATCTATCTATCTGTCTAATCAATCTTTCTATTAACATGTGAAAAGAAATGCTTAAAGCTTTAAGATAGATTTATTTTTAGTACAACAAGCACTGCCTCAAAATCCAAGTTTCATAATGGGGAATAGAAGATGGCTTTTGGATTCAAACATCTCCCTTTGAAAAAGAACCAAGGTGTCAGTTTTGTGACAGAGAAAAAAATATATATATATATATAATAATTAATAATAATAATAATAATAATGTTTTTAGAGTTTGAACTCATGATTTGTTTATGTTAAAGTTGATAAGCAAATTTCTCTTAGTGAAATCTTTATATAAATCCTACTTCTCATGCTAAATTTTTATTATTTTATTTTATTTTATTTTATTTATAATGGTTTTATGTATACATAATATATATTTTTAATGGGTTTTTCATATAAAAATATTCTAATTTTGATTTATCATGTGAGAGAGACCAAGAAAAAAGTGAGGGATTTAAATAGTGAATATTCTCTCTATTGAAGAAAATAACTTAAATATTCTATATATTTCAATTAGTTTATGAAATAAAATTTTATTTTCTGTATATTTACATATTTTGAGTTCCTATGAGTTTTGATTTATCTCACCTAAAATTTTCTTTTATGCATTTCATCTAATTTCAATATAACAAACTCTTTAGAGGGACTAATTAAAACAAATACATTGATATTAATAACAATTGTTTTGATTGGATGGTTTCTAAAAGGAATATATAAACTTTTTTTTTTTAAAGTTATCAATGAACAAGTAAAAAAAGCATAGTTAATGTGTATTTGACCATGGTCAAAAACTCAGGTGGACTGTACTATAGAAGGGTAAAATAGCATTGAAATGGGTAGGATGGGAGGCTACATACACATAATTACATGCATTAAAAGCTTGAAGACCACATTTTATTATTAAATAAATAAATTAGGACTACTTCCAGTCTAAATTGGTCAACTTAATTAATTAAAAAAAAAAAGTGGACGTTAATTAATGTTGCAATGAAGATCATCAAACAATGCAGAGATGAGTCCCATCCTTGTTGTATTTTGTTTAATGATCTACAATGTTTGGAGGTGGGTTTGGTACTGTTAATGTTTTTAGTACTTGTTAGAAAAATATGTACTTTTAAATAAATTAAATTTAAAAAAAAATGCTTACTAAAAAATGCTATCCCATGTATTCGAGTAAGATGCACACCTAATGAATTTCATGAAATTTTTTTAAAATTCATACATTTTTAAATAAAATGGATATATTACAAATTTATTAGTAATAACATATCAGAAAACAAACAGATAACTTTAAACAGAAAGAATAAGATTTAAAAATATTAACAGAATAATCAAAATAATTCTCAAAATGAAAATAAGTTAAACTAAATAACTCTATCATTTCACAATTAAAATTATTTTGATTTATTTAGTTCTCTCACCACCGATTTTTATGAAATAACATTGAAAATCAAAAATGGTCAAAACATTGATATCTATTCAATTTAGTGTCACTCAATATAAATAATTCGCTTCTGAAAATTAGCATCTTTTATTACCTAGTCTATCATTTTTAATATATAAATATATAGTTATATTTAATAAGCTTTTACTTTACCTATATTTTATTAAATAAATAAAATAAAATCTAAAAAATAAAAAAATGAACCGGTTTATATTTTTCAAGTTTGTCTTTAAAACATGTATAATAGATAACTACATTGAAATTATAAATCTATGAATTTAATTTAATTTTACACATATGATAACAAGCAGACATAAATTTTTTACATTTTTCTGTAACCTTTATTCTTTATGGAAAAAAATAATAATTTCAAACTATCTACACATAAAATAATTAAAAAGTGGACCCATTTTTTTTTAAAACTTTTTGTTTTTTAAAAATATAAAAGTAGACACACACAGTAACTTTCACTGAAATTGGAAAGTATCCATGCATTCTCATGTGTGAAGAAGGCTCTCAGCACTTTCCAATGTTTTCCAAATTGTCGGTCAGTTAATATGGAAATATAAAGGAATATAATATTTATATATATGTATATATATATATATATATATATATATTGAAAAGGAAAGAGAGAGAGAGTAATTAATCAAAGAGGAAGGCAAGTCTCATCAAGGTCAGAGTCCGGGTCATGTGTCTCATTTAAGAGCGGGCAAAACTCAAACATTTAGCAAGTGAACCAGCTCATGCCAAACATTTTGGTGGGACCTAATTAATTTGATTTATTTATGGGAACAAGTATTTGGCGGCATACTTCATAATCCATTGGGACCATTTTGATCTTTGGTTTTATCCTAAATCAATGCCAACAGATGTGAAATTATTTTTAAAAAAAATTGTAACGACCAAAAAGTAAAGAACTCATCAGCATTTGTCTCATTACGAAAATTAAGTATTCATATGAGAAGTTGAAATTTTACTAGAGATAATAATGATAATAAATTCTCGGTTATAAGTGCGGGGTTACAATTTAAACTTGTATCATCATATAAAGATATACAGATTAACGATCAATTCAATTTGTACATATGCCTCTTAATTACCCTTGTCACATTTGTTATATATATATAAGCGAAACTTACCTAAAATTCTACATTTACAAGCACTAATATTTTATTTAGTTTGAGCCAGTTTAAATTACATTTGGCCTCTGCAATTAGATGGAGATGGTCAGCAATTTGATTTGTAATTTTTTTATAAAACGAAGCCAGATCAAAACTTTTATATATATATATATAAATTTATGTCAGGATTTTAATGTAAATAAATTAGAATTTTAATTTATGATTTTTAATAAAAAGAAATGATAGACCAAACTAAATAAAAGTTAATAATGTTTAGTAAAACATGAAAAGAATACACATTGTCAATTTTCCTACACAAAAAAAGAAATGCTGGTTTCAATCTCTCTCAACTTTTTAGGAATTTCATAATTGATACAACAAAATAAACATTAGTTAGGGACGAGAGAACTAGTGATTAAAAATGAGACAAATGGATAAAAAAAATCTACTTATTTATATTCAACATAAATAATAAATTCCAACTGCCACCATCCCCTCAAGCTACGTTTTTTTCAATGAATTAATGAGACTTTTGTTACTTGTAACCATTTCTTTAAACAAGGTTAAATAATTTTGTTAATTCTTATATTGTTATTACCATATTGCGGAAATTATATTAGACACATACACGTTAAATATATATGCTTATTAAATGTTGCCTTCATGCATTATTTAAATAACGGGACATCATTTGGGCAATTAAAATATGCACTTAATTTGCATCCATGGAACATACCAAATTATTTAGGTGTCATTTGTATTAAAATTAT